>NW_011499859.1:238083-245838 GCF_000495115.2 Populus euphratica | reverse complement strand
ATCATGACTTGCTGTTAACTACACTATAATTGTGAAAATAATGGAAAAATAACAGCCCGATAACAGTCTAGTTACTAAATAATAATATAATCAGTTCATGGTTTCACACTTTTCACTCTTTTGATAGTTGTAATGTATTGTTCATAAGACATTTAGATACTAGAAGTGTTGTTATTGTTTATATTTGGTGAAACTATTAAAAAAATGCATTACTATGTGTCATATAGAATTCCAAATGATTCATGACAAAGATAACAGCAACCATTATTTACTGAAAAAGTATGCAGTGCTAAAATTAATTAGGAATTACAAATGATTCACAACAACGATAGCCATGTCCATTATTTAACACCTGCGGAGTCTCACCCCTGCAATTGCAGTTTAAAACTAGGACATCTTGGGCCCATTGAAGAGAACAAACAATATTTTAATGTGTTAACTTTCAGAGAGGAAGCAGCGCCACAGCTTGCAATTTGCAAATCACATATTCTCCTAAAAGTCTCCCTGTACCTTTTGTCTTGTAATGTCTTATATTTCATTATTCCTTGCTGCTTACAAAATATTGAAAATTTTGTTTCCAAGTTTTTCTATCCAGTGTTCCAAGCGACCAAACTGTACACGAGAATGCTAACCGAAAGCAAAGATACACTGAGGCATATTCCACATGCAATTATTATAAGGGTACTAGGGTAAAAAGATAACACTAGAGAAGTCTCATTTATTTATTTATGTCTTTCATGACGGGTGTGAAAGAAATAAAAAAGCAAAGAAAACTACCCCGTTCAAGGGAAGTGTGTAGGCGAGAGATAGCAATGAGAGGAAAGAAAGAAGAGAAGGAACACACGTTACCCTCGAGCCTGTCCACAGACACTTATTGAAAGGCACAAGAAAAAATTGAAAACCATATTTCTTATAATGAGCATAAAAGAAACAGAAGTGAGAGAAAATAACTAGCTTTCGGAAGTATAGACAACAGAGCCAAAGAAAGCAAGTAAAACCACAAAATGATGAGAACAAAACAAGGAAAGAAATAAAAATAGCTTCTGAAAGCTCCAGAACTTCTGGAAATGGATATTCAGGGAAAAGCTTCCAATGTTGGAGAAAAAAATCCCAAGAATGAGGTTCAATCCTATGAAAAGGAAGTTCAGGCCCTCAAAAGTCATAGTTCCACTCTACTACAAGTTTGGATTTCCAAATCTTAAGATTAATTTGCCCCCTTAAATCTTCTGTTCCGGCTATTTATCAGCAACCCTAGCACCATGCTAGGCATTGCCCAAACAGTCTCAAAAGTTTGAGAACACAAAAGACTCGCACCTCCTATGGAAAAAATGCAAACAGAAAAGGATAGTCAAAACACTATCTTCATTGCACTTGCATAAAGCGCCACCCAACAACCCACCATGAACTGTGATCTCTTTATGCAGGAGAAGGGTCTCCCTAACTCTAATTTCAAAACCATAAAGTCTAAAATGCCTTTCTGGAGAAACCATTCCTGCCAACATTCATCCAGTTCCCTCGGTACTTCACACCAACAACCTATCTCCAATGTTACCCATCTCCAAATTAAAATAGTCTCATACACTTCCAAAGAGCTTTTGATTTAAAACCAGGCTTCCTGGGCCATTTGTCCCTTGTCAAGACACCAAATGGTATTCAAACTGAGGGGTGGCTTTTTTTAAGGAAACACACACACACACACACACACACAACTTTGCAATGAAATCTGTCATATTTATATTCTATTAGCTACAGAAACAATGGGCAGAAAAGTGCATTTTTCTCTTTTAGGGTGGACCACCCTCATTCGTCGTCATCAATGCCATTGTAAGATTCTGGCGATAGTAGCCATTCAGATGAAAGATTATGCTGAACATTTCATGTTCCAGAGAAAACAAAAATAATAGAGACCCTTTTGTCATTTAGAAGGTTTACTATATCTCTCAGGAAAAAAAAAAAGATTTCTGACCTCTAAGGTTGTGTTTGGTATGGTGTTAAAAATTTGGAGAAATATTAAGCGAGTGAGATTTAAAAGGCGAAGAAGTTGTAAAACATGTTAAGAAATGAAATGTTAAGAATGTTTGGTAGTAGTTAAAAAAATTAGAATAAAAATGAGGCCCCAATATAAATCAAATCAAATTTTAAATTAAATTAAATAATTAAATAATACTAAACTTGTGGTTCATAAAAGAAAAAATAATAAATTAATATTAGATTTAAAAAATTGGAGGAAAAGCACAAAAAACATATTCCCCTTGGTCCTTCACTCCTCCTCTTGAAAGGTTTACATTTAAACCTTTTGGGTTAAATAGCCATACAGGAATCCTTTTAAGTTCATTCACAGGCAACCTCACAGCAATTATCTATAGAGCGAACTATTAATAAGGTGTATTCTTTCTCCCTTGTGTTTCCCCGTCTTTATGACCGCTCTAATTTCATCGTTGTCGCTCTTTCTCTACAGCATAGCAAAGGTAATATGGGGGCTGCCATGTTTCTGAAAACCCAAATGGCAGGAAAATATAGGATTTGATTCGTTGCTTCTACTCCTCAACTCATGTTATAGGATTTCATTTTGTTACTTCCACTCCTCAACTAATATTCCTCTCTTTTTTTCAAGACTTTGGAAATGAGTTTGAACTGATGATATTCTGGTAATTTTTTTTTTTTTTACATCACTTGTGCTCGGCCTGCCATTGTTTTTCTTTGGCCACTTGTGTCTGAAAAAAAATAATTATCGGAATCTTGGCCTTCATTTGGGCGATGCAGACCATGGAACTAATACCAACAACATCTGCATGAAGGAGGCTATATAACAAGATTTCTCCTAATACATGTGTGATGTGCAATGATAATGGACAGGCGCAGAGCAATTCTTTTTGCACTATCCAGATGCTTGGGATACGTAGCACATCTTTCCTCAGTTATTTGGAGTTGTTGGTGATCTCTAATCAAGTATAGGATCTATTGGTAATGTCTTTTCCAGGTTTTGAAAAGTAGAACGACCATAAGCCCTTGCAGAGATATGTTCTGTTTGAAGTTCTTTAGCAGATGTGGTTGGAGTGCTGCTCTGGAATTTTTATGGATTTTTTCTCTTTGGAGGGAAACAAAAATAGGATAAGATGTGTTTTGGCCTCTATTCGAGGTACTGTTTTTTGGAACTTCCAGCGGTGTTCCCTAGCTGAAATTCAAAAGAATTGGCAAGCTCTATTATCTTTACTTTTCTCTGAAGGATGCATTTTCCATCTCAATGGACCAACTTGTACATTTTGAGTAGAGACAAGAACCAAAAGCACATGCTAGAAAAGGGGGAAAAATAAAAAGACGCGAATAAAAGCATATTGAAGGGATGGATAGTTAGTACCTCAAACACAATGTACTGGACTTCTCCAACAGTTTGTTTCAAGATTCGTCGTTCACCACATCTTCCCTGGTCACACAATCCATATTAATTGTGACATAAGTCTATGCTCTATAAGCTAGAGGCTTACGTGACATATGATCATATAAGCTTCACAACAATGTCACGAAGAACCCTGTTTACAAGAAAATAGGTTAGCTGGGGCATACAAATGCACATGAATGATCATGTGTTCCGCATACTCACACACACATGCAGATGCATATATTGTAAAACTACAATCAGAAACTAGAAGAACTAAGGGTTGATCTTCAAAAAAATCATATCCAATTCATGTTGAAGTAATAGCAGTAATATGCTAAATATAGGCATACCCAATACATCAGCAATATAGGATGCTCCAACACTTCTGAATGGCTGCCTGAACCTTCTTATGTTTACAAAGATCTTCAACAACTCTTTCCCAAGTAGAGGGTTTAGGTGGCAGAAGCTTTTGCAGCATCACTTCTACAATTTTTGAAGCACCTAAAACTCTCTGCCGCTTTAGAAGACGAACCACAAGCCCATCTAGAAACTCCCTCCCATCTTGAGGTGGGTCCAGCTTCTCTCTCAATGTTCTCAAGAATATGATGCATGTAACCAAGTCAGGATCACATCCCCGATCCAACATGCTATTTAAAAGATCAATAGCACGGGAGATGCTACTCTGCTTGCACAAAGCATTCAAAAGTATGTTATATGTGACCACATCTGGTTGAGAATCAGGTTCCTGACAAAGCATCTCGTTATAAAGTTGCAAAGCATCTTCTACTAAGCCAGCATTGGAAAGGCCATTAATCATTGAACCGTAAGCCACAACATCAGGCTTACATCCTTTGCCCAGCATCTGTGCCCACACCATCATAGCTTCCTTGACTTTCCCATCCTTGCATAACCCATGAATGAGTACACTGTAACAAACCTCGTTCTGAGTTAAATTATGCTTTGCCATGTCTTTCCACACTTCAATGGCTTTATGGCCATTACCTGCCTCAAAGAATCCCTTCATCAGCGAGCTATAAGTGTAAGCATTAGGTTTGCATATGTTATTAGTCATCTCAGAAAGAATTTCCAGTGCTTCATCTGGCTTTCCATCTCGGCATAAACCATCAATAACAGCACTATATACAATAGTGTTGAGCTCACATTCTTTGACTGTCATCTCTTTGAACAATTGCATCGCCTCTTGAGATTTCCCCTCCTTGAACAACCCACTAATCAGCGCTGAGTAAACATACTCATTTACATGATACCCCCTTTCCTCCATCAAAGCTAATACACGAGCCCCATCAAGAGCTCTTCCCTGCTTAACAAGTCCATTAATGATTGTCCCATGTGTGACCACATTAGGCACACATTTACTCGATACCATCCGATCCAAAAGACTAATTGCCTTTTCCAGCTTCCCTTTCAGACACAAACCATGAATAAGTGTGTTATAAGTTACTTCATTAGGAACACATCCTTTAAGAAACATATTGTCTACAAGCTTCGCAACCCGTGCTAAATCCCCCTTCTTACACAAGCCATTGATTAACACATTGAAGGTAACAGGGCTTGGAAAACAACCATCAATTTGCATCTCATCCAACAGCGAAACTGCCTCATCAATCCTATCCGCCTTGCAAAGTCCATCCATCAAAGTACAATAAGTGTACACATCAGGCTGACATTTACTAACCGGCATGTCTCTAAACATTTGGACCGCATCATCAACCAATCCCACCTTACACATAGCCTTAATAACCAAATTAAAAGTAAGCACATTAGGGGATATATTCACACCTTTGGCACCAATAACATGATTATAAAACTCTAAAGCACGATAAAACAAACCCTCTTGTATAATCACATTAAGAACCGAATTAAACGACTTTACAGTTCTTTTACACTCAAATTCATAAGCCATTCTATCAAACAAGTCGACAGCTTTTTCAGGTAAATGAGCTTTCCCAAAAGCCTTAAAGATAACAACAAAACATTTCTCTACAACCACTCTCTTTTCGCACCTCATTCGATCCAAAACCTTCTCCAATGACTTAAAATCACCCAAATTTGCGTAGTTGTTAATGACTGAATAAAAAGTCGAATCACCCAACTTGTACGAACCCATTTTGGGGCCAGACTTGAATATCTTATCAGATATCGGGGGGTCATGTTCAATGCCATTTTCTCGGTCAGAGGCGTTACGGTGTTGAGGGTGGTTTTGGGGTTCAGTTTCAATAGTTTTGGTTGATGGAATTGCAAGGGCTGAAAAGTTAGAGTTCATAGAAAGAGAAAGGAACTTACTTGGGATTGGATACAAGTAGTTGTTGAGGGCCTTGAAGATGGAGTTGATGATGAAAGGTGGGCATTTGGGCATGGAGTTGAAAAGGATGGTTTGGTTTGTGGGTATTTTGACTTTGAGGTTTGTAAATTTTGCGGAGCTTGAATTTGGTTAGAGAATGAAAGATTTTGAAAATTTGCGAGTTGGGTTTTTGCGGGTTTTAGGGGAGAGAGATGAGGAGGAGGAGAGTCTGTCTGTCTGTCTGTCCACGCCATAATGACAAGTCGTTTGGTAACATATAAACGACATAACGTTGTTGACAAGAATTAAGCCAGAACGTCGTGATATCAGAAGCAGTTACTCGCAACTTCGCTGGTGTTTTGAAGTGTGTTAATGGTTTTTTTTATAATTATCACCACAATCTTAAATATTTTTATAGGTCCATTATAATATAATCAATAATCCAAACATTTACATAATTAATTACTTTCTCACAATATTAATTAAGATAGATATTTAATAAAAAAAAAATTTATTCGAGGAAACCACATTTTATAAAAAATATAATTTATAGGTTTAGATAAGCGAGTAAAACTTCGATTATTTTAAAATTTTATAAAAAATATATATCCTGACTTAAAATCTGCCATACAAATTTTAAATTTTTTATTATCGTGCTACATATGTGTGTGTAGTCTTTCAATTATTGAAAGTGTTGTCTGTAATATTTATCTAAGTAGTTCATTGACTAACCCTCTTATAGTTGAGTGTGTAACGGGTCTATATTCTTCTACAGAAGTCCCTGTTATTTCCTTTCTGAATTTTGTAGCTAGCTAGATATGGGTAATGTTTGTTTCAACTATCCCTTTAATCTTATGCAATTGCATATATGAAATTGCTACAAAAGTTAATAATACAAGTTTTCATAGAGTATGCCCGGTTCTTAGAACTCAGATTTGATGAATCATAATTCTGCCCCCTGTCAATTTTGGGGCCTTAGGTGCTGTACCCTTGCAACTAAAGATTTGGTGCATTGATGCTGATTAATTATAGAAAAAATAGTCAATCCTGGTTTTAAAAATAATGAAAGTGTTAAAGAATAATATAAATTATATTTTAAAATTTTATTTAACAGTTTAATTTATTAAATTGAGATAATTCTTCAATATAATATTAGAGTCTTGATAGTTAAACGGTTACGAGTTCAAATCTTATCATTCTTATTTATTTAATAAAAAATAAATATAAAATAAAGTATATTTGTGCAGATTTTAAATTTAAAGAATTTTTATTTAAAAGAATATATTAAAAAATAATATAAATTATATCTTGAAATCTTTTTTAATAATTTTAATTATTAAATTAAAATAATTCTTTAATACAGATCAGTTTGGAATTGATGATACGCTTCCACCCAAGAAGCATTTGACTAAATTTGTCAAGTGGCCACATGTTGTTTGTATTCAGAGGCAAAGAAGGATTCTGAAACAGCGTTTGAAGGTTCCTCCTGCTGTTAAATGTTAACGTGTGGGATCCAAATTATCAAAAATAAGAAAGATCCAGCAGATTATCCATACTATTTTCTATTTATTGATATGTGGTTTGATCTTCTATTAATTTGTATGAAATTGTTGTAAATTCTATTTATTTGTATAGATTGCACTATCCCTTCACTTTTCTTCTGCACAAATTTACGTTGATTACTTTAATTCTTAGAAAATATATTTCGCAAACACATTGTATTTGTTGTTTTTTTTTATTATTATTATTATTTGGCTTCTGATATGAATTTGAGGACATTTTCGTGTTTTTATCGCTTCATGTCAGAAAGGGATATATAGCTTAACCATGTTATGCAGTGCATCTAAAAGAATTTGCGTGTGAACTCTAATATCTACAGTAAAGGACATAGATTTTTTTTTCCAATTTAATATTATAATATTTGCTTGATTTTTAAATTATCATCATAAATTGTTTTGAATTTTAAATTATTTTAATTTGTGTTGTATAAAATTATTGCATTCTCAAATAAATATCCTGGTATTTAGTTTATGCTTAATTTTATAAACATCTATTTTTATTATCATGTAATTAA
>NW_011499859.1:188028-235338 GCF_000495115.2 Populus euphratica | reverse complement strand
ATTTTAAATTTAAAGAATTTTTATTTAAAAGAATATATTAAAAAATAATATAAATTATATCTTGAAATCTTTTTTAATAATTTTAATTATTAAATTAAAATAATTCTTTAATACAGATCAGTTTGGAATTGATGATACGCTTCCACCCAAGAAGCATTTGACTAAATTTGTCAAGTGGCCACATGTTGTTTGTATTCAGAGGCAAAGAAGGATTCTGAAACAGCGTTTGAAGGTTCCTCCTGCTGTTAAATGTTAACGTGTGGGATCCAAATTATCAAAAATAAGAAAGATCCAGCAGATTATCCATACTATTTTCTATTTATTGATATGTGGTTTGATCTTCTATTAATTTGTATGAAATTGTTGTAAATTCTATTTATTTGTATAGATTGCACTATCCCTTCACTTTTCTTCTGCACAAATTTACGTTGATTACTTTAATTCTTAGAAAATATATTTCGCAAACACATTGTATTTGTTGTTTTTTTTTATTATTATTATTATTTGGCTTCTGATATGAATTTGAGGACATTTTCGTGTTTTTATCGCATCATGTCAGAAAGGGATATATAGCTTAACCATGTTATGCAGTGCATCTAAAAGAATTTGCGTGTGAACTCTAATATCTACAGTAAAGGACATAGATTTTTTTTTCCAATTTAATATTATAATATTTGCTTGATTTTTAAATTATCATCATAAATTGTTTTGAATTTTAAATTATTTTAATTTGTGTTGTATAAAACTATTGCATTCTCAAATATATATCCTGCTATTTAGTTTATGATTAATTTTATAAATATCTATTTTTATTATCATGTAATTAAATAAAAAAAAAATTAAACACAAGAAAATTCATCAACTAAATCATGAATATAGCGAGTTAAGTCATAAAACTCGGGTCTATCAAATATATTAATATTTTAATATTAAAAAAAAAAGTCATTTTAATTTTTTAAATCAAATCATGCTTTTTATAATTGTCTTTATACATGTCAATTTGATTTGGTCATATCAAAGCAACTCTAGAGCATTTTTTTTTTTATTAAGACTAAACAAGAAGTTTGATTTGGTCATATCAAAGCAACTCTAGCACTTTTATTTTTATCAAAACTGGACAAGAAATTAAGTTAAGAGATTTTAAAATTAACTTATTAGATCAAGTTTAATAACAATGTCAAATAGTTCATTATAAGACTATTGATTTGCGCTATATCGTTAGATGGATCAAAGGTTTTATCAAATATAATTAAAAACAAACACTATGAATTCAAAAGATGTTGCATAATGGACAAAATTCTTTTTAAATTTTGAGACTGTGACGGATTAAATGATATCCTTTTTAAATATTAAGATAACAATACATTAATTAGTAAAATATATTTAAAAAATTAGTATATTTTTTAACCATATATTTAATCAACCTATATTAATTAGTAAAATATACTATTCGAGTTATAAGATCATAATAATTATACAAAATAATTATTTTAAAAAAAGCATGCTTGCGCCTGGCGCATGTAAAAAAGACCTAGCCTCTAAATTATTATTTTTTAATTTTAAAAGGACAACACGTGTCATTCACTTTTTAATATTTTAAAAAATAAAAAAGATGTAAAGGATGCGTCACTTGCAACTTAAGAATCCGGTGACTAGATGGTTACTTGAAAATCAAGGCAATGATATTGTTTTGCTCAAACTTTGATTTTCAACCTTTTTTTTTTTATCAAAATCACTCTAAAAACCTTAATAAACTTATTTATAACTTTAAATAATAAAAAAACCAGTTTAAAAATCTAAAATAAATTTAAATTCAAAAACTTTTTAAGATTAGATTTACCATCTTAAACTAGCTTATAAAACTTTTTTTTATCAAATAAAATTTAATAACACTTTTTAAGATTAGATTTACCATCTTAAATGATAATAATACTAAAATATAGCTTATAAAACTTTTTTTTTTATCAAATAAAATTTAATAATACTAAAATTATTCATTTTGATGGTTGAAATTGCTATCAATCAAGACTCTCTCCTCTCTCAAACAAAAAAAAAAGTGAAAAATAAAATCTTATGTCAAAATTTAATTTTAGACAACTAAAAAGGCAGAAAAGTGATCATTTAAAAAATTAAAAGATTAAATTGAACTTCTCACACCTACTTTGAAACCACCAACTCCCTGCAAACAAGCCTCTTACCAAGCCCCTTGATTCTTGATGCCTTGTCAGTTTGTGAATCATGAACATTTATGGTGAGGTCAGAGCATCATTGGATTTGCGATAACAGGAGAGAGATGAGCGAATTCGCTCCACGAACTCCATTTCCATTCAGTCATCCGCTGCATTTCATCCCGTCAAGGAGAGAAAATATCAAATAATGCTTTTACGTTCACATCATTTCCATCCCTCTTTAGCTAGTTTATGATTAAGACTTCAATGTAGTTTAAAGTTTAGAGTTGAGCATTTATTAATCTCTTTTATTAATATTTTCCTTTGACTCCTTGTTATGAATAAAATGAGCATACACACATCAGGATAAACCAAAGCCTTTGCTTCAGATTATCCTTTTAGGATTGTCCAATCATTTTATTACCATACATAAGACATCTTATTGCCAACTCCCTAGCTATACTAGCTGCTATATTCTACGAAGTTTAGGCTGCTGCTTCAGCTACAGAGGAGACCTTCTTATGGACGAAAACAGGATCTCCCACTTTAACAATCTTTCCATGCCCTTCACTAGGGTTGTCCTTCCAAACTAAGTTCTGTCCAAAATAGATCTGCAGTAGCATTGCACATAAAAGGTATTTTAGAAGTTACATCAGCCACAAAAAACACAAAGAACATGATTACAACTTTCTATCTCATAATCCCATTCTAACCTTTCCCTGCTGTTTCTTATCCGGGCGCAAAACTCTATCTGATCGGATTTTCATGAGAGTTTCATTTGGCTCGGTCCCTCCAATCCCAGTATCTTGATTGATTGTAGGTATCTGCAAGAGAAAAAACAAGGCATCTTCATAAATATAGGAACATATATTACAGCCAAACATATGAAACATTGAATTAAATGTTGTAATTTTCAAATTAAAACCGAAGCAAAAGTAAGGACTAAAAGAAATGTCAAAAGCTGTCTTGAGTGAATTATAAAATATATGATCATTATCTACAAGTACTTTATCTAGTTAGCATTTCACAAGCCATGGCAATATAATACAAGAGGACACACAGAGAGGAATATGAACGTGGAACAGTAAATATGACTTGAAGGCCAAGAGCGTGCATTGACAGGACCTTCAAGTGATTCTTCACCACTAAATATGAGCTATCTGGTTTAACAATCTCCAGCCAAACTTTGAGCTACAGTGTTCCTCATTTTATACAATAACCTATAATATTGTTGACTTCCAGGAGCAGGGGGCAAAATACTTGTCTGGAAAAGCACTTATCACAGTTCTTAAACATGGTTAAACAAGGGTGATAGATTAAGATTCAAAAAACATGCTGAATTATAAATTATATGATCATTATCTACAAAAATTGATTACATCTATTGAATGCTATATGTAGCTTTAATAAATATGAGCAGATTGCTTAAAAGATAGGTTTGTACCTTGCAGCGGGAACATAGCTTGACACCTTCAAATGTGAACTTCCTTATCCTAATTTCAGTCCACAAGTCCTCAGAAAATGGTTCACAGCCTTCAACAAGGATGCTGTGACAAGCAAGAAAACAAACTAAGAGATTTGAAAACGAACAGGTTATTGTGATCAACATTCACCAGTGACAAAAGGTAGCAATGAATGTAAAGCAATTGATAAATTTATAATTTCTGATTCTTGTGCAGGTAATGCACTGCCAGCAAGGTGTTATTGTAGGAAGAGACAAACAGAAGCTTTAACTAAAATATATAGGCGTGGGCCTATGTACATACTTTGGTCTAAAACGATTAATAGGAACAGGTTCCCTGAGAAGCTGATTCAGTGCATCCAAAGATCCCTGCAAAAGATACATTTAGAGGATCCCATTTGAGATTTCTGAGAAAACCAAATAAATCAAGCTTTATTTCTCAAGTCAACTAGCCTGAGAGATCAGCATGAATGGAAAGAGGTCAGAAAACATAGTTCTGTGTCCAGGTGCATAATTAGGATCTATGAGCCTTGTTTCTGAAGCTGCAGCAGGAAACAGAATGGTAAGAAAATAATAAAATAACTGCTGCAAAGAGATTCACTATTTAGCTTAAGTTCACAAATAAAAGCACTACACAAAACTTGGCATGCCAAAATATAATTTGCGCCTATGTCCGCTCTTCAATACTATTTAATGCTTTTGTTGCAATAAGGTCCTATGTAAAGTACTCTTTGAATTTGAGCAATTCAGCTGACCAGTTCACTTGATGTCCTACTATCCTAAATGCACCAAAATCAATCCTGACCTGCATTAAAACGTACTAGTTGACTGGGTTTCCCCAAATAATCTGAGAACCATTTTGCTGCTTCAGCTCCCTCATCCAATGCAGAGCCAGACCACTCCCATACCGAGACACCCTCCACTACTTGGCTTGGCGTCATCAGAGATATCTTAAGCACACTCATCCCAGGAGCCTTTATTTCTGTAAAAGAAAATGAACATTGGATCACTTTCACTGAAAATCGCCTGAAAAAAAGAAGCAACAACATGATTCATGAGCCACTGAGAATGGTAAGCACTAGCATTATTACTACAACAACAAAGTTGGAGAGATGTCGGAAGGCATCTTCTGTTTGTTATTTGTGAGAAATTAAAGGCACTACCATCAGCAACCCAAATTTCTTCAACTTGCCTGGTGACAAATACCATTATGCCCAACATTATCAAAGAGAAAATTCGTAATCCTTAAAAAGATGCAACCCTGAGAACCATGACAACATTAGAGCATCGATATTTGCTAACGTAAAATTTTACAAATCTTGTAGCTCACTCTTTTATACACCCATTAGTAAACAAAGCTTTCCTAACAAAAACACAATCCTTAGGAAGACCAATTCTTTATTTGTTAAAATCTTTATCAATATAACTCCATGAAAAAATAGAAAAGCATCTTAATGAAATAAGTCGTGGGGAAAATAGTATTATCTAATAATGGACCTATAGCAGTAGGAAACCCTGGATTTAGTGAGATATGCTATCAGAGATTAGAATTCTAATAAGATCTCAAAGAAAAAAACAAGTAAAGATTATTTTTTTGGGTCCAACTGAATAGCAGATACGAAAGATTTATGTGATGAAACATATAATTTAACAGATATTTTACTCATAAATGAGTTCTTAGTAGGTTCCCAGCCCTCCGAAAATGCCTCATCCGGCAGCTCTATCTGAACTAAAGCAAGCTTTGGTTCAACTCTCTGGGTATATGCCCTTCCTTTGTAGTTCACAACTAACCAGTTCCGATCCCATCGAAATCCTGTGTATCCAAGCACAGCACAAGTAACCATAACCAAAAAATTATCAAAATTATGTTCACAAACATAACACGGAACATATCAGAAACCAAGAAACTCAAAAACCAATCAGAAACAACTAATCATGCGCATGCCAAAAAAAATCCAATTTATTTCAATATTGTTTTTTTTTTTTTCCCGGCTGGTTTCTCAAAATCCGCACTTTTTTCCAGGTAACTTCAACATAGTGACTTCTAAGAAAAAATAAATGAATAAAACTTGACATCACCAAAAGGTACAGTTATAGTGAGAAGCTCAAGAACCATAAAGATAAATAATAATAATAATAAATGAAACATTCTCTGAGATTACCCATTTCTTTCAAGATAGTGAGTGATATAGTGACCAGGCAGAAAATTAAAAACAAAAAACAGATAAAGGGACTCCCAAAAATATAAAGAGATGAGAAGAAAATCAAGTGGGGTAAAAGGAAATTCATAGAAGAAGCAAAGAACAAGTAGTGGTTTATTATATTACCAGTAGGCGTTAGAGGTGCCTGAGAAAGGGAAATTCCACGGCATGATTTAACGGGGTATACAAATATTGATGATACTTTGGCAGTTGCCTCCATCTTCTCTCTGTTTTTCTCTGACACAGGGTTGTTCTGGTGAGAAATGGTCGCCTCGACGTCTTGTCTTTGAATTCCTACATTACCTTATAAAACATATAGCAGACTTTTTGCTGAGATGATGGTTTTATTATTGTTTATATAAATATTGATCGATCGGATGCCGTCAATAGAGTAGAAAGACAACAAATTTGAAAATAGATTAAATTTATTAAAATCATCAGAAAATGCTTGTTACTTTTGTTAATGGCGTTCCAATCAATTTGGATTCCAAGTTAAAGTGATTTCATTTCAAATTCAGGGTTATTATTTTTTTTATTCTGAATTAAGTGATAAGTGTATGACCGTGACCTCGACGGACAAGACAACATTGACAAATGTAATAACTGATAAGATGCAGGCAAGCTGCCAAGCTCAATTAACACGTTTTCCATTTTATTTATTTATTTTATGTCCTTTTTTCTTTATTATCAATGCTTTAGAATATTACAATGTGTACTTATTTGATGTTTTCAATTAATATGATTGTTTTTTAATTTAAAAACGTGTTAAATAATTATTTTTTGGATTTCCTTAACGAGTAAAGTGTTTTAAATTGATATAATTATTTAACATTTAATGATTGGACATTTTGAGATTAAAACTCTTTTTATCGAAATGGTTTTTTTATAAGATGTTTTTTTCTTCAACAAAGTTCTATAATAAATTAAACCTAATAAGTATTTTAAAATAGTATCATCATGCATGGCTTTTATTATAAGGAAATTCGGTATTTTTTTTAAAAAAATTCATTTATTTTACTTTAAAAATAAAAATAGTCAAACCAATCATTTAAAATTAATATAATAATAGTTATTTAAAAAATAATAGTAGCTAAGTCTAATTTGCTTTTTATTATCTAGGTTATTTATCTTTTACATTAATTCATATTGACTTCGAGTGTATTTTAATCTATTTTTTTATTTAATTTTATACTTTAAAAGCTTTTCTTCATATTATTATGGTCATAAGTTTTGTAAAAAATATCATTTATTTATTATTGTTGTTTTTTTAATTGTTTAATTAAAATAGATCTAACTTATTAAACTTGATAAGCTTTTTAACCTCAGTTATTTGTTTTTTTTTTTAGTTTTTTTTTAAAGCATTTGAGACACTTAGACTATTGTTGCTTCTTTTTTTGTTTTTATTTTAATTATAATTGATATCTCTCCTCAATATTTTTTTTTTAATTTTGCTTCCTTAGCTTCTTTTGAATAGATATTTTCTTTAAAATTATTTTGTATGTTTTTAATTTTTAAGATATTATTTCGATTCACCCATAGATTTTTTTTATGTTTTATATAGATAAATCTCATTTTTAAAAATAAAAAAATATTTATTTTTAGATAATATTTCTCATATGTGAAGCATTATAATATATTTTTTTCTCTTTTTATTTAATTCAATTAGTTTCGTATGTGTATCTATTTCTATTATTCTTGATTGAATAAAAAAATAATTATAATTAAAAAATTTAGTAAACATATTCGGGTAAATATTCCATGTTATGAAATCAAATATTCTTATCTATATCTATCTCTTGATTTTTTTTATTTTTTTGTTATCATTAATAATTTTATTTATTTATTTATATATGTAATTATCGATTTATTTATTAGATACCTACATAAGCTTTTTGATTTATACTTATAATTTTTTTATGTAAGAAAATGCTTTGAAAAATCTTGCATATCAATTTTTTTAAAAAAAAAATATGTGACTTATGGTGAAGGTTAAATTTGTAGTTAATTAACAAACACTAAAAAAGTGGTGCTTTTACCATTCAACACATCACAAAATACTATTTATTATAATGATTTTTTTCTTTTATATTTTATATTTTTAATTTCAACATTTTAATTTATTGATGATTTATCTTTATTATTTTATTGTGGTTTACCTTTTATATGGCCATCTCAATTTCATAACTCATGCCATAGATTTAATGGGTTAACTTGAGTGTTTTTATCTCCTTTTTAGTTGTTATTTTTTTTAATTTTATTATTCAACATTTTCAACATTGCATTGATTATAAATTAGGCTTTGTTATTTTTTTTACTTTATTTTTTATGAAGTTATTATAATCTCATGAATTGGATCACGCGTTTTGCAAGTTAATTTAAGTAGATCTCAAATTGTTTTATTGTGTCCCTTTTTTATATTGATTTTTTTCAATTTCATAATTCAACAACGGGTTTATTAGAAATTAAGCTTCATAATTTGTTTAATTTTTTATGGGGTTATCGCAGTCTCATGAATCAGGTTGCAAGCTTAGTTGATTAATCTAAGTTGATCCAAGTTATTTTTTTGATTTACTTTTAATAAGGTTATCCTGATTTCATGATTCGAGTTATATATTTAGTGAATTAATCCAAGTTGACCAAGTTGTTTTTTGTGTTATTTTTTAAAATGAATTTTTTTAATTTCTTTCTTTAATATTTAGTTGATTAATAATTAGACTTTATAATTTATTTTGATTTACTTAGTATGAGGTTATCCTGATCTCATGACACGAGTCATGGATTTAACAGGATAACTTATGTTAACTTAAGTTGTTTTTTGTCCCTTTTTAATGATTGTTTTTCATTTCATTATTTAATATTGAATTGATTGAAAATTAAATTTTATAATTTATTTTGATTTGCTATATATAAAGTTAATATGGACTTATAACTTGGAGCATGGAACCGATCTAATATGTTGCAGTCTTAATTTTTTTTTTAAAATAATGTTATCTTGAATTTTTCTCAAACTATGTTTTACCTTATTATTTAGATTATTTTTGAACTTATCAAGTTAATCAAGTCATATTTAATTAATTTCCACATAATTTTTTTTCTACTTCACAAATATTAGATATGTCTGGATTTTTTTTAATTACCAAGAATCTTGGAGCTTATAATGACTGCCATTCCGCTTCAAAGTTTATCTTAAAGATAAAATGTAGAGAACTCATTCTAAAATTTTGTTAGGGAACACAGCTGAAACCGTGTTTTCTTAGATTTTAATTTTTTTTTATATTTTTAAATTATTTTAATATGCTAATTTAAAAAATAATTTTTAAAAAATAAAAAATATTATTTTAATATATCTCTAAACAAAAAAAATATACTAAATCACAGTAGCTAATACAATTCGAAACAAGTAATAAGTGATCGGAGGCGGTTCCATCGAATCAAGGATGGAACTTGTTCTTTTGACGATTATTGGTGAAAAAATGACCTCAAGCAGCTTAACAGGGGCCATGGCATTCCCTCATTCCTGTACATGCGTATCGAGATAATCCCATAGGTTTTCCACCCTCTGATATTGATGTTTTAACTGAAATCTATTGTATCCTCGACAACGTCAAATATAGAAGAAAAATCAAACACAAAACCTCTAGTTTTTAAGCTCTTCCTCAAGACTTGTCAGATATTCTAGTTAGAGTAACTAAATCTTTGGGGTTTACTTCTATTTCCTTTCTGCATTTTGAAAGAAAACTCATCAAGAACTTGACAACACTAAATCGGAGTTCAGAATCTCACGCCCCAAATTTTCATCTATGAGCGGATCTCGAGTCCTTCTGAACAAGCACCAGGAATCCGGAATGTGCATTCAATGGTTGCATGAAGAAGAGAATCGTCCGGTGGTGTTTCTCACAGAGAAAATAACTATATGTTTCAGCTAAAATGAAGAATATGGAGAGGAGAAACTAATCATTTAAGTTAATTCTGGTGCAGGCTCATTCAAATCATTTGTAATTCTGGAAATTTCTGCTTGAAGCCTCGTCAACTCCATCTCTATTCTTTGTGCCACACAGCATGGAGACTAGCATATTCCTTCCCTTGCTTTAGGGACTGGCTTGTCATGTTGACATCCTTGAAATGTTAAACCATGAAAAATCTTCACCTTTTGTTTTATCTCCACTGCCTTTTGTAATTCACCAATATATTTAAATCGGTACCAACATTTTATGGAGCACTAGCTATCTTGAAGTGCAAAAAACTTTACGCAACTCAGAAGTCAGAATAAGTCTTCCATCAAATGCGGGGAAAACACAGAAGGATGGAGTATTATTTAGTTTCTCCGCGCTGTAAATTTAGCTCTGAAATAAGCTCAAAGAAGACATACTAGCTTAACTGCAAAAAATAGAGTTAGAACTCATTCTCTATCCTCTTTTTAGCACCTGCACTGCACAGTCACTTGAGACAAGCAAGAAATGTGCGATTCCATAGACAACATTAGATGGGTAGTATGTTTTTCCACATCAATGTATGCCCATATTAATAGAAAGTACTCGTCCCTGAATAGTGGGCGCTGTGCAAGAAAAGATGGCACAAGCATAAAAATCCTAAAGTTGTGACAAAACCAGAAAATACTATTGATCAGAAAAAAACCACTCAATTTGTTTGAAAAACAAGAGAAAATCATCATTTCCCCTTATTACGCTTCACAGCACCCTTCCCTTGTCCCTTCTTGGGTGGCCCCTTTCCACGACGCTTCAAAATTTCAAGTTTTGATAATCGCCTAGCAAAGCATGATAGAAAATGATGTCAGAAAAACATGCAAGATTTAATTCGAATAGCTACTTAAAGCTGATATTCTCACAAGTGCTGTGATCAATCATCTCCTAAGGAAAAATGCAGTTTGGTTAAATGCCGGGCAAAGAGAAATGAAACGCCAAAGCTAACCAATGTCTTTATAAACTCACAAGAAAAACGAAAGTCTATACATTATAGGACTGCAAATGACATTCTTTGAATGATAATTAAAAATTCATGTTCAGAACTGATCACCTCAACTAGTTTGGGATTAAGGTTTGTTGTTGTTAATGTTCACAATTGATCACCTAAAAAAGACGCATAACGTTTTATCTGCAAGTAGTCTAATTACGAAGTAGCTTCTCTAAAATCAATCTGTTACAAATATCGATATACCTGATCTGAAATTTTACTGCCATTTTTATGCAGTTATTCAAAACGGTCACGATTAAGTGATATACAGAAGCCTTAGATTAATCATAAATACAAGTGACATCAAGAAACTTATTTTCAGAGGCTCAGGATTTGTGGCCAAGAAAATCACTTCAGATAAGACTTTAAAATTTAATATTCTTAACATGGCATGAAACTTTCTAAGACAACTTCTCTGAAAATGCTTGAGATAGAGGGACAATTCAGCATTTTTATTATCAGAGATGAATCGGTTCCATGGTAGGACAATTCAGCATTTTTATTATCAGAGATGAATTGGTTCCATGGTACGCAAGTTTTAGTAGTCCAACAGCTATGATCTGTCAAAGATTAATCATGACAGGATGTTAATGTCTTTTCAATATCCATTCAAGCAAATATTGTTGCTCATGAAAATCATCCCCATGTGTGAAGTCCCCGGTATGGGAAAACAAGAAGAAATTTCAATGCAAAAACATCGTAGAAGGTAACTACTACAGAGTTTCAACTTAAGCAACCTCTTTGCCTTTTCTTTTGCCCTCTTCTTATGGTTATCTTCACAAATCTTTAATATTCTTCTAACTAGATAAACATTTTGCATTCACAAGAAAGATCTTAAATCTCATTTTTTTTCTTGCATTATATGCTCAGCGTTCAATTTATTAAAGGTTAGCTATAGCATACAATTTACACATCTTGGACTGCTACTGCCTGAATATAAAGATCAGCAATTCATCTCCATGGAAGGAGAAATGACAGTCCAAAGTAACTAAATGCTTTTGATCAACATATTATGTTTGCCTTTTGGCTGACTCAAGCAGTGTAGGAGGCAAGATGGCTCAGGATATATCCTACGTTTGAGACTTGGAAACAAGCAAGATTAATCAAACCCAAAACGTTCATGGCTTGCAATGCTAAATCGTCCTCAACAAAGTTAGCATGGTAAAACACAAAGCAGCACTAATAAGACATCCTTCTAAATACAGTTGCCTGTCTGATCCTATAACACACTGTTTCACTCAAGAGATTATGGCCCTTTATTATTATTTTCTTTTCAAAGACCCGCTTAGCAATCTAAATGAGTAAATCCAGTACCGCATTCCCTATAAATAGAATCCCCTTCTCCCTAAACACAAGTGACAAACCTTTCCAATAACATAATTTCTTAACTAAATCAACAAAACCCACTTGAAAATCACAAAAAAAACAAAAAAAAAAACAGAAACCCAACAATCAACACATCAAAGCAATCGAACATCAAGTGGGAAAATAAAGAAAAAACGACGAACGAGAGAGAAAAGGGGGAAGAAGTGCTTACTTTTCTTCGCGGCGATCAATGTTAAGAGGGTCATCTTTCGTGATATCATGGGGGTACCATTGTGCCACTTTTTCACCAAAGAGTTTCTTTCGCAAAATCTTGTGAGGAGATCTTAGACCAGTTGGGTTAAGTACGTGACCAAATATCCTCGCCCTCGCCTCCTCCACTCCTTTGGTCACAGCTACTGCCAATAATTGCTTTAGCCTACCCCCTCCACCGCCACTCATCTTACCTAATTAATGTAATAAAAACAAAAAATACACACTTTTTAGTCACTTTCCCTAAGAGAAATCGATGTTAAGTGAATAAATAAAGAAATTACTTTCGGGTATTTCAACAAACACCTGGAGTGCAAACTACGACTATGAGAGCAAGAGAATAGCACACCTGAACCGGCTATCAAGTACAGCGAGTGATTCAATTATCAGGGACTGCCACACATTATCAAAACGGTTGCAACTGAGGTCCGGTAAGCTTCAGGCCTGGATTTGGCTTTCAGGGTCCATAATCCATACATCAGCCCATTTCTTTTCGTTCTTTCTTTTCCGAAAACAAATTTTATATCAATTTTACCCGCAAAGATATCTAATGTTTTCAATTGTATCCTTCTGTCACCCTCCCTTCTAAATATTGAAGACAATCCGTTAAATGCCCACATTGCAACTACAAGATCTAAAGATTTGTTAAATTAATAATATAACACGTGAAAATAAAATTATTGTAAAAAATATGATACCCAAAAATTCAATTTTTTTTTTAAGTTTTGAGTTTGAAAGGAATTTATTTTTTATTTTTTAATAATTTATCTTAGAATTTAAAGTTTTCTTATTTAATGTTATTAGTTCAACTAACAATCAATTTAATTTTAAATTGCAAGTTGGTGTTGGAACATTGTCATCTCAATACCCAATTTAGACTAGATGCATTCATTGAACAATGTAAAAAAATAATGTATGACCATAATGAATTTTGTTTTGTATTTTGTTAGATACCATGAATAATATTTCTTGGATTTTCTGTTAATGTCATGAAATATAGGATTTTAATTTATGTTCATTACAACTCAAATATAATTTGTTATTTTTATTCATTTTATTTGATCATGATAACCAATATTTTAATTAACAACATTGACATTACACATACTAATTGGCTACCAATAACAACTTTGCGTTTGCAAAACTAGTGTTTATGTTGTAATTTTTTTATCTAAATTCCATGTAATTCATCTTTAATTATCCTCATATCTATTATTTGATCAATATAATTAGCACATTCTCTCACTTTAGTAGTTAATTCAATATCATTAATAAATTTGCATCAATTAATGAATTCATTATCACATAACTTGCCATTCCATCTTTAGAATAACTTGTTTTTACTGGTATTTGATTTCAATATCCTAACAAATGTTTTCTTTTTAGTATCTTGTGCATTTTTTATTTTTAAACTTTAGTTCATTATATTCGTTTAAGTTTGTAGGCTACTAGTATTTGATGAATAAAACATGAATTCAACTTTGTGTGCTACAATTTTTGGGTTATTATGGATTGTGACGAAGTTTTGTGCTATAATGATATAGGGTGACTTGCTTGAAATGATCGAGATTTGTTGAGAAAATTCATGTGGGTGTGTTCTTTAATTTGATGTTTGTGTTTAGTGGAAATTTTAAGGGATGACGAAGCATTTGTGAATGGTTGTGTTAAGTGGAAATATTAAGTAAAAATGGATTGAATTGTTATAGACATGAAGTTAGTGTCATTTTTATAAATCTAAAGCCATATATTACAGCTTTTTCAAAAAAAAATTGGCAACGATCTAGCATGTTATACAATGATCATGCAGTGGTAATTTTGTTATTTTTAAGTAATATGAACTCCTTAGTCATTAAATCTAAAATAATTATAACTTCTAAAAATTATGACTGTTTTGTTGATTTTTTTGAACCAAAACTAGAAGACATAAAGTGCTATAAATTTATTAAAGTTAAATATGTAGAGTGTAATTTTTTTAAATATAGAGGTAAAGCAAAAAAAAATAAAAAATGATTAACTATAGGAGGCTTGATGTAATTATACTATATAATATAATATCTATTTTTATTATAATTTTCATAGATTTATTATTCTATTTAATAATACAGATGTGTAAAAATGACTGATTTATAATTTTTTATTTTTTTATTGACCTCATAATAAGTTTTTATTTAAACAACAATGTCTCTAATGAAAGAAAATAATTTTCCTTAAAAAAAATAAATAAATAATAGATTTTTTTATTAAAAAGAAATATTTTTCCTCTTTAATTTAAGTTATTTGAATTTTTATGAATATTTTTTTTAATTATTATTAACTTTTATTTAATAAACCATTCCACTACTAAAAATACAATTATTATGAAAAAAATAAATTATAAGAACAAGAAAATATAATTTTTTTAACATAATCTTAACTATTGTGTTTCTTATGAATATTTATTTTAATTATTATATAATTAAAATAAAATAAATTCTGAAAAATGACACGTAAATACACAAACATTTTACTAGCATTTTATGTTATAATTTGCTCTCAAAGCTTCCTTGCTACCCCCGCAGCAACAACTCTACTAATTTATATTTTCAAATTGAAAACAGGTATTGGCCCACACAAGAGATTATAAGGTAATATTCCGAGAAAAAAAATCGTAAAAAAGTGTCAAATATGATTACATCCAAAATTAGGTCAAGATAAACCGACTCCCCCAACTCTTGTAGGCATTTTGATTTGGTTTCTGATGGATTTTCTGCAAGCAAAAGTTTGTCAATTGCATCCAAAGGGATCAAAGCACGGTGGTTATACTCTGATAAAATCCAATATTGAGGTTGGTTAATAGCTGCAAATGCTAATTACCAATCCCATTTACATTCATGGCCTGAATCCAGATCGAGACATAGTTGCACACATTTTTGATCATGTCCGAATGCGGGAACGTGGACGACTACAGCGCATGAAAAGCAGTTGATGAACTATGCTTTCGCCATTTGGTGCATCAGAGATGTATAACAAAATTGTCATGACTCAATTGGAAAGGAAAACTCCATGCTTAAAACAGTATGCGCTCTTGATACATTTCCAATGCCTGGACGACCTTCTCAATAAGCAACTTCCGGTGCAGTCTATACCTGTGTAGATTCAGGTTATTTATTTGAAACGAAAAGAATTTCGAAATCAAATGTACTGAGAACAGTATCATATAAAAACATACTTGATTGCAGCTTCGAGGGTCCTCGTCGCTTCTGGCATAGAATCTGTTATGATTGAGAAAAATAGAATTAGTTTTACCGAGAAAAGCCATGCTTGGTACTAAAATCTTCCAGTAGTACAGAAGCTGGTTCAAGATTCCAAAACAAGGAATCCATAATCTGAACTTCTGAAATTTAATAAGTTTTACGAACTGAACAGATCAAAATGAACAGAATATCCCTGAACATTGTGCATTCGGTCAATCCTAACATATCAAGTATCAGTCCAATCATTCTATTGTCACGACTTGAGGATACTGTCTGATAGGGAAATCTAGCACTTAGAGAGAAGACCAACTGCTCCAGTCCTTTGAGAAATTATTTTCAGGATGATAAGCACCTAAATTTAAGATATTTTGCAAAGCTCAAAGGTGGCAGAAGAATCCAATTGGTGTGAAGCATCCAATTAGTTTCAATAATTTACCTAGTATTTTCAGGTCTTTCTTAGAAGTTGTAGGAAATTGTGCTAGCATCTTCTGGCATTCTTCTTGCAACTCCTTCACAGCTTTCCTTTCTATGCTTGGGACAGGAGGCAGATCTCCATCTGACCAAGTGGGCAGCGTTCTTGCTGCTGCTATAACAGCTCCATCAACAAAAGCATCTCCCTCTTTGGATAGCAGACCTGCTAGAAAATTTTCATCTTAACATTTTTGATAAACAGCTAGAGTTCATCCATAGAAATGATAAGTACAGCAAGTTGGTGCAGAGAATATAAGAAAAATACTCAGCCCGTACTGTTATGACAATATTCTTCAGGCAGGCCAGATATATTGAAGACTGACAGGAAAGAATCCAAATGTATGCGTGCATTGCCAGAAAATCGGATTACATCCCAAGGATTCTGAAACATTAAGACAACATTTTGTGTTAATTCTTTGGGGCATTGAGGCCAAAGAATGAGAGTACAGGATTATAATTTGAAGGACTAGCAAACATACAAGAATAACTTTAAGAAAAGAATAGAAGTAACCGCCCATTACATTAAAATGTTCCCTATAAGTTGAAATACAAAGATCCTGATTCAATTGAATACTTCTGTAAACAATTCCACTATGACTTGACAAAAAAGAAAAAAAAAAGACCTTTCTCAAACAAATGGTCCTACACTCATGCTACAAAATTATCATAATAAGCAGAATACTAAATCTAAACCAGGATTCTGGTGGTTTGAAACAATAAATTCCCAAGCCCATCATGCTGTAAACTACAGTATAACTGTCTTCATTTTAGATGGTGCTAAGGGAAAATTACCACTGGCGATGAAAAACCATATCGTTGCATGAACATGTCATTCTTCTGTCCGCTCATGTAATTGACAGTCATCTGTACAAAATTTATGAAACCAACAGGATCATATCCATACTGGAGCAAGTTAAGAATGCACATAATTCTATTCTCTAACTTGCAAAAAAAGTATCGAGGATGTTCATAAGAAGTTAACTAAGTAACCAATTTGAATTACACAATTAAATGAGTATGGGCAGGGACCATAACATCACACAATGCTTCTATTTACAAAAGCTGCTATGACCTTTTCACAACTTGATCCTATAAAAGAAAATCTCAACATTTAGTAATGTTCATGAGCGGTTGTACTAAGATTTTATCCAATAAAAAAAGCAGTGACACTGAATATGGAATTATAAGGATAGCAAAATCTTAAAGTTTCTGAGCAATGAATTTCTCATGCCAATGTAATTCCAAACACAGATTCTAGCATAGTTTTTCAATTTCCAACAATAAGTGTTGTGTATGCATTTCCATGATGGAGATACCAGACCAATTTAAGAATAAAAATCAAAATTTAGGAAAAATATACAGAATCATACCTCTTCTCCTTTCCTTATCTGTTGCCCGGCATTTATCATAACCGCAAGCATGCGATCCTTAAATCGCCAATGGAAAAAACAGTTTGGCTCGAAGGAATGGTTTAGCATGTCTGCAAAATATCACTAGATTTACCTGGCGTAGATATTGGAGAAATTGACAAAAGAGGCAAAGCCCTAGTATTCTACAAAAGGTGATGGAGATATAAAGGGAAATCTAAATGTGGAGGATGTAAATACTAAAATTTTAAGGCCAGAATTCAGGAAAAGAGAAACATCAACTGATCCCAAGAACAAGTCATGGAACTTATGACCAAAAATAGGTATAACATCATTACTTTGCAGACACATATTCTCCATAAACTTCTCCATGTAACTTACTAAAACCATCTCATTGCACAAAGATTGTATGTTCCATATCTCATTAAGAATTAGCGTTAGCATTATGGTTGATTGTATGAACAGTTAAACCACCAAACATTCTAATTTTGAATCTTCAACTATGCAATTTTAATGTGATACCTTTTTTCTAAATTTTGTTAAATTTTGCTGACGTCCCTGTGGAAGCAAATTACAATGGGTCACTTGTACTGGATACCGCATTAAACTTTTGCAAAATACTTTGAAGGATTAGAATGGGAAATTTCAAATTGAAAAATATCTGAAAGATGGCTTATACAATTGACCTTTAACATTAGGGGAAAAATCGACATACATTTTACTTGACATATAGTTCAAGAAGACATGCCATTCTCTTAAACTTTGCCATGAAATATGACTGTTGAGAAAGAAAATTGGAAAATAAAACCATATTTTCAGATTTTGTCAATCTACTAGTACGACTCGACTTCTACCAAAGTTATATTGGCTGTATTAATTTATTTTTCCTATGAAGAAGATGCTGTGAAAATATTGCTAGGCGAAAATTAAGTGCATCCTCATTTTGCGGAGATTAAATGACAGGCTTATGTAATTTCTTCGACATAAAATAAAATATTTTACATTGTGTGCATATAATAGTGGAAACAGATTTCAAGCACCAAAAGCGATAATGCACCTCATAATTTTGCAATAAAGGTCAACAACAGATGAAATGGTGGCTTCACATTTTACATGGGCTGATTTCTCCTCTCTCTCCAATGAAGCAACTAGCTTAAATTAAAACCGTACTGTGTAAATCTGATGATAAAAAGGTAATTGAAAGTAATTTTAAGTCAAATGGTTTAGGATTTAGTGTGCAGGAAACATAGCTTGATAAGTCATTTATCAATATTAGAGGTGCAACCATTTTGTCAATAGGTGTCAATGGGAAACACAAGGATATGTTTAATGCAAACAAGTCTCTATGGTTATAATTTTGTAATGGTATTCCAGTGTGTTATACTAGGTAAAATACTCAGAGAAGTGTTAAAAGATAGAAGCTTACCAGCATAAGGAACCAGCATATTTGTATCTTGAGTTAAAGCACCGACCCTTATTTGCATGTTAATGCACCGTGATTGTGCCATACTAACTGCCCAAATAAATTTCTCAGGATCACGAGCAAGGCGCTTTATTTTGAGTGGAGCACCAGAGTGCTAAGTGGTTTGCATGCATAAACAAGATGTTATTGACGAGATAACATTTTGGCAGTTTATATGATGAAAATAGGATAAGCAACAGCATTAGTTCTTATCAGAAAGATGTTTTTATACCCAATTCTTTTCCCAAAACTCCAAGGCTCGGAGTTGCTGTTTTCTCATAGTTGATGCAAGATTCTCATCCTGGAGCTCCAAAAGGTCCTCCTGTAGCACATATTTGGAAATAGAAATGAGAAACGTGGTTACTGATGCTTTTGTTCAGCAAATAGCTTACACAGAAAACACAGATTAGGAACAAAGCACTGCCAAGGCCTTTCAGAACAATGTGACTCCAATTTGATAACAATTTTATTCATTTTAAATCTTACCATCGACAAAAGCCTGTACCAATAGTATAGTTTCAAGTGCTATTAGAATCAGATGTCCCTTGACAATAATAAGCGTGCAGGTAGCTAACTCTCAAGCTTTGGTGTGGCTTAAATGACAATATAATAGAGCATATAAAAAGAACTCCACAGGCCAAGAACAAAGAGATTGACATGCTACAATGACAAGTTAAAATTTGAATTGTAAATTATAGCATACAGAAGAACTTAAAAAAGTTTTAAGCCATAGCTTTCTCAAAAGATTGTATTGTACGTGCTATCACCTTGAAGAAACATCAGAGATAAGCATCAAAGATTCAAACGGACATTTCATTTGCACATTAAGCATGCACATCAAAAATCAATTTGAGGAGAAGTTTGAGGCATGGGCCCTAACATTGATTAGAGTGAATTTCACTCTCATTGCCTCTGGCTGAGGCTCAGCTTTTTAGTTGTACTCCCAAAACAGACATTAGAACTCTACGTGGACTAGTCTTAGCAGAAGTTCTATCAAAATATAAAAGGAAGACCTTGGCAGTAGGTGATGCCCGGAAGCGACCAATTCTGGAAGTAATTGCTGGTTTAACTAAATAATGGGCATCAATGAATAGTAGAACAAATGGATCATGAAAGCTGGAAGTCACTGTCTTTGATGCCAATCATGAATAATGGAATACTTGCACACACCTCTGTTGCTAGAAGCAAGCTGGGGCACTCATCCGCACTAGGTAAGAAGTCACTGTATAGCTGCCAAAAGTTATCCTCGCAATCAAATGCAAATAAAAGAAGACATGCTAACCGCAGGTCCCAATCTGTCTGGCACAGAGAGATACCTAGGATAAGTACAAGGAAAGAACACAGATAAAGAACAGAAAGATAAATGAATGTCATAAAGTAAGTGAATCATCCCATCAACCAACTGAATGAATGAAATAAAGAATAAACAATAAGCAGTGATCATAATGGAATAGAATGACATAAAAATCATCATTGAAGAATCAAATTAGCATTTAAAATTAGAAAATAAAACCCCAATAGCATGGAAATATTACCTCTGGATCTGTTGAGTTAATAATATCAAATATTGGATGACCCAATGGTATTATATCTGGAAAAAACATCCATGGGAGCTTCTTACTTATATTCAACATCAACTCTATTGGGATTTCCATAACCACCTGTTCATTCACTTACAGAATCACACATCAGAAAACTCACAAAGGGGAGTCCATTTCAGAATTCAGTGGAAGAACAAACCAAGATCCGAATACATTGTATTGGAATACACACAGTGACAAGTTGATTGATAACAGATACAAAGCAAGAAGCATTCACAAACACTGCTGCGTGGAAAAAAGACAGATAACGTACTACTGCTACGAATTAGATTATAACAATTATGATGAAATGAAGCTACTCACCCTTGCACGTCGAAGTGGTTGAACATCTTTGGCAGCATAAACTCCAAATCCATCTGGCCCTTCCTTAAATTCAATTCCATAAGCACGCATACTTCGAGCATAACCTATCCTATAAAAATCAGGGTCTGCTGGTTCCAACTGTCATGAGAGGGGAACACCACGAACATTTCAATTAAAAGGGCTGGTGTGAAATATTTGCCAATTAGAAGAGAAGTGGAGGGAAATAAAAGAAAACAAAAAATACCTTATCATGGAATCTAAATTTGTATGCTTTCTAACAAAAATAATAAAATAGGCACAAAGTAAAGAAATTCAAGAACAAATCATTTAAAATTTCAGAAACTAAAGGGAGAATAAGAAATGAAGAAGAA
Source organism: Populus euphratica (assembly GCF_000495115.2). Lineage (NCBI taxonomy): Eukaryota > Viridiplantae > Streptophyta > Magnoliopsida > Malpighiales > Salicaceae > Populus > Populus euphratica. Next base: position 214,153 of record NW_011499859.1, on the reverse strand, counting down.
AGTGAAATTGGGTACCTCAGAGTCAGACTCTTCTTCGACTTTAGGAGGTTGAAGGAGAGGATACGAAGGTATATCAACTGAAAAGGCTTTAATGGGTCTGCTGACACTAGTGGTAAGATTAATGCTGTTTTCCCTGTTTCTGAAGAATGAATATCTGGGTGGTGGTCTTGCTGTCCATCCATGCTGTAATAAAACCTCCTTATCTTTACACTGTTTCTTTCACATAAACATGGCTGCTAGTCAATTCATAGAAATAAATAATATATGAGCAGCAAAGACAGAGAGAGAGAGACAGAGAGAGGGGACCTGAGAGATGGAGAAGCAGTGACTGAGGTGGTGATGTAAAGGAGCAGTAGAGGCCATTTGCTCTGAAAATGCTGCTCTCACTCTCGCACTAGAATAGATATGCCATGTCGCGCTCCTGTGTTGATTCTTTCAACTTAAGTAAAAACGTTATCCACTTTTCATTTCTTCTTTTTCTTACAGCCCGTTGTCTTTATTTTCTTTTAATTATGACTTACGAAAAATATAATTTAAAATATGTTTTTATAAATAACCTTTGACAAAAAAATAGTTTCAAAGGATTTTTAAGAAGCAACTTTTTTTTTTTTGAAGATTGATATATTAAGTTGGAATTCTAATTTATATTTTAATTTTTTATTAAATTAAAATATTGACCTAATTCTCTAACGAATTTTTAACTTAATTTAAAAATTATTTATAACCAAAAAATTAATAATTTTTAAATGAGTTCAAAATTAAAAAAGCTTAAATTAATTTAAAAAATCATATCAAAAGGAACCTGTAAGGTATAAAAAGTATAATTATGGGGAAAAAAAGAATATATTGCATCTAAATATAGCTTATTTTATAAAGTATAAATATATATCTAACATAAATGTTTTAAATATAATATTATAGATATATAACCTTGTTAAATATTTTTTTTAAGTAAATTTTCTTTTTAAAACATCAAAATAATTTTTTTTAAATTAATGAAAAAACCAAATTAATTAATAGTATTACTCAAGAGCTAGAAATTTCAGTTTTTATATATGAAGACAAGGAAAGTAAGATTTGTATAAGGTATTATACGTGTAAAAACATAAAAGTGTTTTCCGAAATTTAAAGGAGGAAAACACTTTTTAAATGGGAAAAAGATCATTTTTGCTTTTGTTCGAAATTCTTTTTATAGTTCACCAAGCATCATGAAAATGCTTAAAAACTACTTTTCAGAAGAGTAGTTTCCTCGAAAGAAACAAGGTCTAAATCAATTTGCAAGAATCATACCAAAAGAAACCTAATTTTACTATGCTTGCCTTACTCGAAGTTCATGTGAATTTAGTAAAGAAGACGAGTGGGAGAGGGTGTGTTTTCATTTTCATCAATGGTGCTTCTACTACCCTCCTGCCCTCTGGTCTGCTATACTTTGCAGAGATGCTGTTCTCTGTTGATTCTTACTAATATATTGTAAATAAACAAAGATTCAAGCAGCTCTCGTAGCCCAGTTGGTTAGAGCACCCGTTTGAGTCCGACTCTCAACGAGAGCATTATAAAATTTAGTTAGCCATTTCTATGGGGCATGGATTTTACTCTTTCTATCTTCAGGTAAAAATACCCCCCAGATTAGGGATTAGACTGAGGAGATCTGTCGTGAAAATTCAGCAAGGTAGTCGTGAACTGACCATGAAAGGAGGCGCTATCTGCTGATGTTTGGTCATAAAATTACTTGAGCTTCACAGTACTGCCAACAGGACATTTGAGCAAACATCTCAATATGGCAAATTGCAAAATATAGTCGTTTTTAATTTATAGACCACAGAACTTTCCTTTACACAGCATCAATTATTCTCTGCACATAGCAACTGTTGAAGGGTCTTAATGTTCTTAATACAGAGCAGCATCTCATTTTTAGACATCCTTCATCTATTTATTCTTTTCATCGTATATGTATTAGTCACCTTTACGTGTTCTTATTCATCTTTGGAGCAACATCTTCATGATCTCAGCTATTTTTCTGTACAGAAGGAAAAAAATCACCTGATTCTTCTATAAAAATGAAAAAGAGTATCGTTCTAAAACCGTATGGTAGCAGGAGAACTGGACTTCTCTCTGCTGTGTATAAGAGCTGCCATTTGTTATGAAAATTTACATCCAGTAGCAACGCTATCCGCCCTTCTAATGGTATCATTCTTTGCAAGACTGATTGCTCTAGTTCTTGTATCTGTGAATAGAAAGCAAAGTGAGGAGTCAGGTTGCAGAAAATTTTGACACCAAAGTTCAGACAAATGACAGAATTTGTAACCACCGAGAAAAGGACTTGTTACCTTACACCATTGTGCCATGCCGTAGTGGCTGGGCTTCGGTTGAAGCTTCATTGTTCTGGTTGTTGTCAAGTGGCATGTATTGCGACATGATAGCCATGATCTCCGAGTCCATGTAAGACTGCCATTGGAAAGAGAAAATGTTGGATGATTACATCATTTCTTGCAAGTAAAGATACAAATCAATAACCCAAGATAGACAAGAAAAGGCTGGTCCATATATTGAATGTATGTAGACATACCCGAAGCCTGTATTTGTAGAATATATAACCAGCAATGCCAGCTCCAGTCACAACAGCAAGGATCACAAGGGTGAGGAACCATCCAAATTTGGATCCGCTTCTTTCTGCAGAATTGACAAACAAAGGTCAAAATATCTCACAGGAAATAATTGATGACAAGTTTGCCCTCGGTTTTACTTGATTAAACTTGGATGATATTGCTGATTGACTATCTCATACTCATAGCATTTTGTTTCTAATCATGGAAGTTTTGATGAAGCATAAAGACACCACTCAGAAAGGATTGCTATGTAGCAGAAAAACCTTCTAATATAAAATTAATCAGTATATCGAAGTTTCAGAAAATGAACCTGATATGATTAATACCTAAACAGTGGATTCAATGGAATATTGCTGGGGACAACTGAACTTAAACGAGGTAATGCGAAAAATTAACATTCAAATGAAAGAGCCAGTTTTACTTTGGAAACTATAAATAGAACCTCGTCATTGACCGGCATCTATATCAAATCACAGATGCCATTAACATCTCCTGCAGAAAAAGAGGTCATCTAAAAATTTTAATCTGAGATTGTTTCTCTTACCAATACAAGCATCTTGCTCCTTTATATAAATCAGGTTCCCCTTACATTTGCACTCATATCCACCCCACTTATTCTTACAGGAGCAACCATCACATTGACAAGCAGTGCGCGCGGCACATTCATCAATATCTGGTGCAAAGTTGAAAACTATTACTTGAGAAATATTTCACAAGAAATAAAAAGTTGCAGATGGAGAGTGATATAATGAAACAGTTCCAATAGTCAATTTGATAGAAGATAAGCACCTTCGCATGTGTGACCATCTCCCCGAAACCCTTGTGGGCATTGGCAACCAGATAGCTGGGAGTTCTGCTCAGCATGGAAAGGAATTGTGTCAAGATGGAACGAAAAAAGTTCAAGGGTAGTTATTAAATTTAGAAAAAAGAACTTTATCGACAGGGAAGAGGATTAATGTAATCAGAAGATGAAAGATAATATCACTGAACTGAGCAAGCTGAGAAACTTAATCCATGTCTTGTTTCTGACCAGCATCCTCCGTTGTTTATTGCACACCTTCCAGGTCCAATAGCTGCCAAAAGAATTGTGTGAGTAGCCTATATATGAGTGCAATTGTCTATTTCACATAGGTAAGAAGGTTGAAAACACAACAGAAGAAACAGAATATCATTCCTTCACTGAGATTGTTAGACAGGGACTGGCACTTCCAATCTTAGTGAACGTATAGCCAAAGAAAAGAGCCTACCTGTACAAGACACATAACCATCTCCTGCAAACTGAACACCATTCACAACTGGACATTCACACACCCTTCCCCTAAATGTGTCCTGAACAAACTCAAGATCCTACTATTAGTGAAACAAAAAACACAAAGGACAGCAACAAGTTATATAGAATGGTTTAACTAGGCAATTCTTACGCGGTTAAAAAAATCTCATATTGGAATACTTCTTCTGTATTACCTTGCAAGCAGTCGTGTTAGATTCTCTGTCCTGCCAACAGCCTCCATTCCTTTCGAGACACTCATTAGTCTCAAGTTCTGTCAATAAACATTAAGGAAAAAGAGAGAATTTATCAGCAATTTCCCCTAGTGTGAAGTATCAATCTTGAGTGAAAGACTGAGAGTAAATGTCCCATCAACCAGAACTTAAACAAACTGGAGGATCAGTGGTCTCCTTAAATCCAGAACATATGGCCTTCAGCACCGCAGTCCTCTCCAATTTTCCTACAGAAAGAAAGTCAAGATAAAAGACTCATAATGCCATGATATATATACAACTTCCACGAAAAGGATAACGAGGGTAACTGTAAAAGGTATCCCAGTTCATAGAACATTTTGGCAACAGGCGAGTGAAAATCAGGGAATATTGTGTCTTTTCCTTTAACTAAAATTAAAGTTCCGATAGATGGGAAGAAAATTTAAATAACCAACAAACGTCGGAAAAGGAAACAGAAATCCAAAACATCAAGATTCATGAGATAAGCCCATAGGAAAAAAAACTATATAACCCTATGCATATGGAAACACTTCTAACGAAGAGTTGGCAGGGCAGATCATGATTAACCTGGTGCCACTAGAATGGCCAGAAACATAAAATGGAGAGGTTATAAAGAAATTAATGAAATTTAAAAGCATACAAATCATCAACTGGGGTTTGGGTTATGGGAAGTGATCTATAAGATCTAAAATCCAAAATTGAAACAGTGAATCAAATTCAGTGTTGAAACCGACTTGCTATATAGCGAATTGGAAGAAAGCAGAGCTACATAGTAAACCCAAGTCTTTAACATGCTTAAACACAATCTCCCACTATTTTAATGCATTTCATTTACACTTTACAACGGGAAGACGAACCTCGATATTGAACATTATTAATCACCAATGTTGGCAAGATGGAAACGTCACCACGAGATCCTCGTCCTACCTGAATTCGAGAAACCAGAATATAAAGTAAGAGCCGACCAGTGTTTTGTATGTCCAGACACAGACACATACAGAAAATACACAAGCATGCAATTAAGGGCAATGTATTTCAGTTTAGAAAAGAAATCTGCAGTGGTACTATTTGAAGGCCGATGTGGACTGCAGGAACGGAAAATTGCAAAGCAAATGACAAGTATGACCTGCAGTTCCTGCTCAATTCTGAGCACTTCATTCTCCACATCAGCTTCAGGATCACCCATGCATTTGTCGATCTTCTCAACAGGCAAATCTGCATCCATAGATTGTAATCATCACAAAACTAATGCAAGCAGGATTCTGCAAATACTATACTGTAGAAAAGAACTCACCAAGTGATTTCAAAACATCTTCAGCACATTCTTTGCTATATCTCTTGTTCTTCATGGAACACCTGAAATGGAAATCTGTCACATAATCCCACCAAACCCAAGACCTTCCACTCTCATTAGCAACTCTATGGACACAAAGCTGCCTCAAGTTCTCAAATACCACGTCCTTCCCCTGATATCCCACCCCAAAATCCTGTTCTGGATCAGGAGCACAGTATCTTCCATGGTTTATGCACTGAGATTTGCATTGACTGCTAAGAATGAAAGCCTGAGGACAATACCAAGTAATATAGTGTGGAGTGAATAGAGTGTATCCCCCTCTTTCGAGGATCTGAGCATGACCTTTGAAATTCTTCACAAAATCCATCTGCTCATCACATCGAGCACCACATTCGTCATTGCTGTTCGTCCAAAGCTCATACTCAACTCTCTGATCAGGATGGGGCACTGACTCTCTCCAGTCCAATTTTATGACCACGTCTTCTTTATTCTTCAAGGCTTCCTTTAAGCTCTCTCCAAATGACTTCTGTATGAAAGCTGATGGGATTCCAATCTTCTCTACATACCCGTCAGCGTCATTGCTCACCTCTGGAGAATCCATGGTTATTAGAGTCTCGTCTATGTTATCGGCCACTAGCACTGCCGCAGCTCCAGCTTGTTGAGCATTCCATGCTTTCAAGGCAAAGTAGCACTCTACATTTGCAATAAGAAAAACAGAAAGATCAACATTTGATTTCATCAGCAAAAACTATTACAGAAAGCTCAAAACCTCCAGGATTTGTGAAATCCAGAGGGCTTGATTGAGCTTATCATCATTGAACTGTGTGAATTCAAATCTTTGGGGGAACAATCATCAATCGTAACATTTACATAAGATCATATAGTATTTTAAATCATCAATTTACTTTCACCAAATTCAAATAAAATCAAGTGCAATAAGCAAACAACTAGACTCCAATCCATTACTAAAAACTGAATATGCCTTTGTAAGCTATTCATAAAAACAGAAAACAGCTAGCCATTAATGCTGATTCCATAATTAGTGATCCATCAATCAAATCCATAACAAATTAATCTCACTGGGCTAATAAGAAAGTTGAAGAGAAAGAGAGAAAGCAGAGTGTGTGAGCAAAATCAAACAAAAACCCATTTCATACCAGGTTTACTAGCTACTCCACGAAAGAGTTAATCAAATTGTTAACGAATCAATAAGCAAATCAATAAAAAGATGGATTACAGACAGACTGAAGTCAAAGTCAAAGGAAATCCATGAATCAAATTCTCAACAAAGAAACGAAATTTACACAAGATTAACATCAATCTATGAAAACTCAAGAGGCAAGAGAATAATCGTGAGCAATATATTAGTTATACCTCCACGGTCAAGAAGGAGAACAGTTGGGCGAGAGCCTTTAGACTTGAATGGTTTACCACCATCAAAAGCCTGACAACCATAAGCTCCTTTATCTGGATACACAACAGAACCAACCAAGTAGCCACCATAATCTGGTATACCAAAGTTACCTATTGCACTGTCATGTTTTGATATCAAACTCAGAGGAGAAAGCACTCTTATGTTACTCTTCTCTACCACAAAATGACAAAACACACAACTCTTCCCTATAAATGTTATTACAAGAAACAAAGACACGAGTTTCTTCAGAGAAGCAGTCATGCAAGTGATCATCGCCATGATGATCAAGAAAGAGTATTCATACAAGACTAGCTACAAAGCTGGTTTGGTTTATGATCAATCCTTGTTGAGAATAAGAAAGAATCAGAGAGAAAAGAAAGAAAGAAAGAGGGAGAGGTAGACAAGGGAAACGGGGAGGACGTGTGGTGTGAGCAAGAGTGGACTTTGCAACGGTCTACAGTTGGAGGGATTCCAAGTTAAGTTTTTTGGAGTTTGGTGTTAGAATCTTTTCGCTTACTAGTTTAAATAACAAAGGTGTATTTTAGAGAGGAAGAGATTTCTTGGAAAATTAATTGAAGGGTACGTTTACTTTAACTTGGAGTCATTGTATGCCCCATGAAAATGAAAATAACTCTAACGTAAAGGGTACAACATGAGAGTGGAGGGAAGGAAGGAAGGAGGGAGGGCGGGGAGGGGAGGGGAATTCGAGTATAGATAGATGGGGCTGGGAGCTGACAGAGGCTCCAAGACCTACCTTCTTATTATATTGCGTGCAACTACTTGGAAGTGAGAACGACTGGGAGACAGCGAAAGACATGTTGAATATCATTTGAAAACCAATTATTGTCGTTGCGGTTGTATTTTATTTTTCAAGTTGTTGGACTGATTTCTTCAATTTTAAGGTAAAGTTGGATTTTTTCAGCAATTTATTCTTAATTAATTTATTAGGTACCAGAAATTTGCAACTGCTACTTGGGGGTTCTATATAGGCAGCGAGTGAGTAGAGGAGGCCTTAATACATACATACATACATACATATATATATATATGCAAGTATGTATGTATATATATATATATATATATATGTAAGTATGTATGTATGTATATGCTGAGGTTAATAATACCTTTCTATTTGTTGGAGGGATAATAAAATTCCCACATGAAATGGATTCATCCTATAATCCAATTGTTACATCAAGAAAAAAAAAAAGTGAAACTTCATCATTAGATAATAACGTACATTTAATGTGATTAGTATTTAAACATCCGACATTTGCATGAAGAATAAAGGAACTGTTTTCCAAAAGAAAAATGTGCAGCTTGAATTTTGCTAAATGATGATATTTTATATCCTATTTGATGCAATTCTAGAATCCAACATGCTCGGAAATAGAATTATTAATTGTTTATTTAGATAATGAGTAGTCATACATTCAAAACAGTAATTCATTCTTTAAAATTGATGGAGCAGATATATAGCTGGTGATAGAAGTATGATTCTTAAGAAATAGTTCTTTAATAATGTTATCTATTTTTGGGAAAACTATATTAACAGCTTTGCAGTTCAAATAAACTTTAAAAACACCTAGCTAGACATTGAAACAAAAGAATTATAAAAAGCAAAGGCTACATTATCACTTGTAGAAACAATGGTCCGAACATTGAAAAGAAGCAATGAAGTCTTGGGAGCCAACAATGAAGTGAGACCAGTTAGGGTTCCTAGTTACCAGAATATTAGGTGACGACTTCCATTCAAATTTTCTACTAATAAGAGACAAGAATTCCTTGTCTCTTCATATCTTGCTAGAAACACACCACATCCCATTTGTTTTATGGATGGTGGATGATCGCCGTGACGCTGCACACGTGCGACAAATAATTAAGTTAATGATTTTTTAATAAAAAATTATAATAAATAAAAAAAATAAACATTAGATTTTAGGGACTATAATGTTTGTTATTAACTTTTATATGATATATATTCTAAGAATATAGAATAAGAGAATATAAATATAAATATAAATATTTTATCTAGATAATTCGGAGAATATTTATAATTTCTAAACTTTATTGTTTTATTGAAGAGGTAAATAGTCATTTTATTTTAAAAATTTTAATGAGAAAACATATTTTTTACACAATTATAAGGTTCTATGTATAGGCATTTAGATTACGATCAAGAAAAAAAAACATGAAGATTATATTATTGTTGTTGTTGTATTTGTTTTTTCATTGAATTAATTTAACAATCATTTTTTTCTTAACATTTTTATAACTCGATTGGAGAGGGGAAATTTAGTTTTTTTTTAATCTTTGAATTTTTATTATTATTATTTTAATTTTGAAGTCAACACATGGCATGCAAGTGTTGGTTGGCTCCAAATTAGACAAAAAAAAAAGAACAAAAAAATTGGTTTGTTAGTATAATTATTGTTTATTATTAACGACGTTATTAATATAAAGCTTACGTTAAACAAATTATTAATGTAGAGGAATCAATCCACCTTCAAATTAAAGGCAAAGTTTTCTAAAGTTTGAGGGATTTCTCGGTTTGCATTAAAAGTTTTAGACATCATTTATCTTCTTGAAAGAAACCTTCTAATGAAAATATCCGCATAAGACCATAACACAAAATATGAGGGGTTGGCTTGCTTCTTCTTTTTTCCTGATGAAAGACGAGAATTATATTAATTAACAGATAATTTAGCCATAATTAAAAAAATATATGGCTAAACAGGAGAAGTAGAATAATAAGAGACAAGTTAGAAAATAATCAAACTTAATTAAACACCCTTCCCTGTTTACTAATCAGAAGTTAAGAAATCAACAAAAATATAAATTTATTAAAGAGTATTGTGCCCATATGAGAGAATATATGCTCAAAATAAATTAAAGAAAAGTCAAAATAAATAAGACATTTTTTTGGTAATGATTGTAAATAAGCATTTTTTTCTCTTTTGGGTTGGAAAATGCATGTTCATTATCAGAAAAATAAAAAGAAAAAACAATGAAAACACCGGAAAACAGTTGTTTACTTATGGAAATTATTTTAGTAACATTATAAAAAAATAATTAATTGATGTGAGATATTATAAATTACTTACATGAATATCCCCTATCTACAATTTTCGCCTGCAATTACTAGTGTTAGTTTCCTTGACTTGGTTTTATTTTTTATCAAGTTTCATTTCATGATGAAGTAAGTAAACTCATCCGTTTTTATTCTAACTCATTTACATTTTAAGTTAGAATTTATTTATAATATTTATAAGTTATTTGTATATTCAAGTGTTTTACTTATTTTACAATAATAATTTTACTATATTAATATATGATTTATATTTTATATTAGAAAATAATATAAATTATATTTTAGAATCTTATCTAACAACTTAAACTATTGGGTTGAGATAATTTTTTGACATAGAATCAGAGCCTTGATGATCTAGTAATCACGAGATTAAATCTCAACATCCTTGTTTATTTGATAAAAACTACGCATAAGATAGTATAAATCAGTACAAATTTCTAGTTCAAATGGTTTTTAATTGAGAGAGTATGTTGGAGAATAATATAAATCATATTTTAGAATTTTATTTAACAATATTGGGTTAAAATGATTCTTTGACATTTTAAAGATTATTTGATATTGAGAGATAATATATTTAATTTGTCACTTAATAAAATTTATTGTGGATTTATAACTTGAATGTGTTAAAACTAAAAATATGATAGGTAATTTAATAGATATCAATGATTTTTTTGTTAATTTTAGAGTTAAGTTGAGAGTATGAAAAAATTTGACTTTGTATAGAATTAAAAATAATTAGGGTACTATTTATTCTATAATTTGAAAATTAAACTTTAATGAACAAGTGCTTTGCCTGTATGGTTAAAAACGGGTTCCTCTATGTTAATTTCAAGATTTTGAAAGATTAATTGAGTTATGAGCTTCCTCTTTTCTAATTTACTCAAGACCACGTCATCATACTCTTTTGAATATGCACGTATCGTTTTTTATCCTGCCTTTTCTTCAACATTCCATCAATGAAACATTCAATCAATGAGAAAATGACGAACCTGCCATTTTCTCTCTTCCTTGTTATTCAAGATTCTTCCATTCAAATTCACTATACAGCAAAAAATGACGAAGTGGCACTCAACTAGTCAAATGAATTGGAAGAAAGGAGTGGCGGCGAAGCTGCCACGCTTCTTCTTCTTCTTCTTCTTCTTCTTCCTTTCCATGTATACATGCGTGTATCAATGGGAACTTAGCCTGGATTAGCTATAGCCTATATGTGTATCAGGGAAATGCTTTATCTATTAACGTTCCTTTCATACTAAAATCCCAATACGTGATAGCTTATTGTTATATAATTTAGATTTTGCGGAATATATAGTTATAGATTTCTTCAACTGATCAGGGATGTGTTCATTTCCATCGTCGAGAGACTCACCGGGCTTCGAGCTCAATAAACAGGCACTTAATTCTCGATTATATGATAACCAGATAAGCTAAAATAATAAGAATTCAGAATTGATGTTTCATTGAAGCAAGTTATGGATGGATACACAACCGTTAAGCCATGATACTTCTATGAATTATATATTTACCAGTTCTTGAAGCTTTCGAAACCATATAAAACGCCTTCTGATTAGCGCATAGATGAGTCGAGAATCTCAAGGACTATAATGGGTAATTTGAAAAAAAGTGGATGCAGACAAACATTATCTGTACAGTCTCGTGTATACACTGGCGGGCGGCAGTCTGCAAAATGGGACACATAGGAGGCTCGACCTACGTAGACGGCGGTACCGGATAAATGGCGGGCGGCAGTCCTTTTCTCAGACAGTCAATGCAGGAAAAAAACAAGAAGGAAGGAGGAGGAAGGATTGAGGTATTAGCTAGCGCACCTTAAAGGGAAGTTGAGTGTTGGAAGGGTTAATTAAGATATTTTTATTAGAAATTATATTAAAATAATTTTTATTTATTTTTTAAAAATTATTTTTGAAATTAGTACATAAAAAATAAAAAAATACTAAAAATATAAAATAAAATAAAAAAATTTCCAAAATGTTTTTGAAATAAAAAAATAAATAGAGGATAGTTTGGAAAAATCAAGCTCCTGAACATATCACCTCCCAGACTGGAAGAGTCGACAAGGCGATGTGGTCAATTTGCATTTCTTTTCAAGGTAAACGTGTTCTTGTCTCGGACAGCAATGCCATAAATGCTTGCCCATTAACGTTGTCATGTAGCCATTGAACATGCCCCAGCAAGCCGAGACTCCGGGTGCCAGATATTCTCAAAACCGTGGATCTTTACGAGAACCTAGCTATTTACGAAAACCTATTCTTAAGATATAAGATTACTTAAGAGATAAAACAAAATAGTATCATTTCAAATACTTGAAAGTACTTGCGGAGGATTTGGATGTTATTAAAGCAGATGGATTTTATTGGTATAATTTAGTTGATTCGAACTATCAAAATTGGTGGGGTAATATTCTTAAGTAATCTATTCCAATGTGTCCGTGAATAACATGAATTATGAATGATGTATTGGAGTTTTATTTAATAATTTAAATTATTAGATTAAATTAATTTTTTATTATAATATTAAAATTTTATTGATTAAATAATTATGAGTTGAATTTTATTATTCTTATTTTATTTAATATAAATTAAACATAAAAAAGTGTAGTCATATATAAATTTTAAATTTAAATTTGAGTGAAAATAAACATGTATTAATTTCAAATTCAAACTTGAAAAGGTGTCACATTTAAACTGTTAATTTAAGTTTTTATTTGAAAAAATATATTAAAAAATAATATAAATTATGTTTGATAAAAAAAAATTAATTCTATTGATATAGAACATTTCAAAGAAGAAGAAAATGGGGATGCATAATTTTCTTTATTATGATTAATTTCCCGTTTAAAGAATTTATCGTTATTAAATTATTGATCCAACGCGAACTGTCTTGCTATTGGATATTGTTTTCTGCTTGTTACCTATATTCTTCTCTTAAAAGAAGAGTAAATTATGAATTAATCCCTTTAACTTGAAAAACAATTAATTAATCCTTCAATCAGTACTGGTCATTTTAATTATATTTATTTTTTTCAAAACATATCTTGTTTCCTTGTTTTCCTCTTCAATCTTTCATATTCTCTATCTTATTTCTATTTCTTAAAAAAAAATAAAGAAAAAAACCGAAAAGGGTGGAAAAGATCAAATTATAAATATATTAGAAAACACAGAGACTAATTAATTATTTTTTTAACTTAAAAGGATTGTTTAATTTATTTTATAAAACTATAAAAACTAATATATAATTTACTAAAAAAATATGCATGACATATGCACTTATACAAAGATGTAATTGTTAATATAATATACCCATGACATATGCACTTATACAAAGAAAATGCATAACGTCGGCAACATCTACAAACACGTAATTTTCAATAATACATTTACTAAATAAACCTACGCCTATCATCTGCACATATATTCTTACTAATATAACCGTCACTTTTCTTCGTGTGCTAATTAATAACATATCATTATGGTTGTGTTTAAATAGTGTTTCTGCTTGTTTGAAAGTAATTTTTTTAAATGAATTATTTTTTAAATATAAATTATTTTTAATATTTGATAGTATTATAAAAAATAAATTGAAAAATATTTTTTAATATTTAGCTATATCATGAATAATGAGTTGAAAAATAATTTATTAATATTTTCTTCAAGTTTATTAAAATAATAAGAAATAAATAGGTTGAATTAGAATGAAATTAAAAAAAATAATTTCATAAATTATTTTAAATTAAATAAATTAAAATTAAAATAATAAATATCAAATTTAATAGTTAAAAGATGATAAAATAAAAAATAATTTTATAAAAAATAAATTGAAAAATATTTTTTTTAATATTTGGCTATATCATGAATAATGAGTTGAAAATTAATTTATTAATATTTTCTTCAAGTTTATTAAAATAATAAGAAACAAATAGGTTGAATTAGAATAAAATTAAAAAAAAAATAATTTCATAAATTATTTTAAATAAAATAAATAAAAATAAAAATAATAAAGATCAAATTTAATAGTTGAAAGATGATAAAATAAAAAATAATAATTATAATATCAAAAATTATTTTAAATAAAATAAATAATAAAAAAATGAAGACCAAATGTAATAGATAAATAATTTCAATTAAAAAAATAATAAAATAAAAATAAATAACAATTATAAAAATAATGATCAAGGTTGATATAAAAATCAAATCAAATCAAATCCTATAATCAGCAAATAACATGATATTTTTAAATTTTTATAACTTTTAAAAAAATATTTTTCATTTAAAATAAAATAAAAATACTTTCTTGAAAACTAAGATATTTTTTTTTACCAGAAAGTATTTTTTGTTAATCAACTTTTATAATGAAAAACAAATATAAAAAATTATATTTTATAAAATAAACGGGACCTTGAGATAAAATAATAAATTTAGAGGTAATAAATATATATTTTGTTGAATAAAAAAAGACATAAAATAAAATTTTCACTAAAAATTATAAAATGAATCTAATTCATATATTTTTAAAACAGAAAGTATAGAAAAATATCTTTATACCCATATGCTCGTCTCTAAAAAGTAATCAAGTGTTATTTAAATGCATGTCTATAAACTATAACAAGGATGCCCAGATAATCACATCCTCATATTTTTTTTTTTAAAAAAAACATATTTATATTCTCAAAATCTAAAACAAAAAAAAACTCATACATTAATATATTTATTATAAAAAAACTAAGTTGTAAAGGAAAACATTGTGATGCGTTGCACCGAGCACATGTTTATAGTTTATTGGAGGTCACTGTAGCCAATTTTTTTGGTTTCTATCACTGGATTTTTTTATTTTTTTGTTTGAATCATGTGCTTTTGTTGCATCCTGTGAGTTAAGAGTTTCTTATATTTTGCATATTTTTTTTTATAATTAAATATTTTTGAGAAGATTTCTAGAAAATGGACCGGGGGATGGCCCATCTAGGATTTGCATGAAAAAGTACGGTTTAATTCACATATTCTTTGCTGATTTTTTTTTTCCTTTTAGTTTTATATCCAGGTCAAAAAAATTATTTTGTTTATATTTTAGTCTTTAAATTTAAAAAATAAGAGGGAAAGAGGTAAAAAAAACAAGAGATGGAGGAGAGAAAGTAACCGAATGACTATATTTCAACAATGAAAAAATTAATTTTAATATTAATAAGTTTAATTTAAAAAGATGAGTGTCGTTGTATTTTTTTTATTTTCATCACACTAGAAAAACTATATCATGGCTTTGGAATTTTTTTTTATTGGAGATTATTATTTTTTATTTCTTGACTGGTTAAAAGGTGGTTGGTTTTAGGTTATATATATATAATAAAGTTTATAGGGTGTTTCTTATATGTTATTAAGTGAAAAAAGAGTTGAAAATGGATTTTTTTTTTGCTATGAGATGTTAGAACCTTACACAGTTGTCTAAATCTTTTATATATATATATATATATATATATATATATATATAATGGAAGGGTCATCCACCCATTAAAAAGAAAAGGAAGTGACCAGGATGCAGGTTTGGCCTTTCAGGCCCCCGCACACCTAGCCTCCTTTATTATGTGCTAGACGCCTGTTCTTCTTTTGTAAAGACATTTTATGACTATTTTCCCCCTTAATACTAGCTAAATTCATTAAAATAAAATAATTAAAAATATATTTATGATATTATTTTGTTAAATACCATCAATTTTTACCTTTTTTTAAAAATAGAGTTACAACATTATTTTTATATTAGTAAGGGTTTTTTATTTTTTTTACAATCCTTTATGATATACTTTTATTTTTTAAAATTTTATTTGTTATCAAGTGTCTATTTTGATTATTAGTTAAATGAAAAATAAATTTCAAAATCTCATGGAGACAATGCGTGCAAAGTGTGTTATTAATATATTTTTTAATATATTCATGTCAAAATTATCAAAACACAGTTTTTTTTAATTAAAACCTGCTTTTATAATCATGATAAGTTGTTATTTAAAAAATAGAATTTTTGGTAAAAAAAGCTAGAAAAAAAAGGAACCATATTGATAAAATAAAACGGTTTTAATTACAGACATACTCTCTCTTTTTATTTCAAATCATCCAAACTTTTTTATATTTTTTTAACAGTTTTCGTTTTTTATCAAATACAAAACAGTTACTGTTGGGCGGTTAGGTCGTTGTCTGAATTTATTAAAATACTATAAAAAGAGCTTTATATAAACAAAAAGATTACGCGTGGTATTAAATTCGATAAGCCCGTTTTATTTAACTAGGTTAAAACAGTGGCTACGTCACGCCTTACCTGGCCAATTAAGCCAACAGTTGACCTTGATGAATTTGATCTAGTAGAAATTCCTAAATACTTTATTTATTCGAAAAATAGATCAAGGAGAGAGCCGAAAGAGAGGTGATCCAATAATGGAGTTTAAGTGTCCATTTCTTTCACTCCTACAATGGGAGAAATTAATAGTCCTATTTCCGTCTTCATGCAATCAAGAGCTCTGAGATTAGACTAGAATGAGCTACGAAAAATTAAAATAATATTTTTTAAAAAATTTATTTTTCATATAATATATCAAAACGATATAGAAATATCATAAGAATAATTTAAAATAAAAAAATATATTTTTATTCAAATCAAGCTGAAGAATTCAACGTGCTGCGGAAAGTTACTGAAATACAGCCAGTGCCCCAAAGCTAATTTCCAAAAGTGTGGACTGAGAAGTGGCCAATTCTCCTCCAAGAGAACCCCATCAAGAGGATGTGTGTGCAAATCTCGAGAGTTGAAACTTAGCAGGTAAAACTCGATGATCCATAAATCTAAAATCTGACTGGATTAAATTAGTTAAAAAAATTTATTGAAATAATATTATTTTAATTTTTTTAAAAATTAAATTAAAAATTAACCTGATTAACCTTCAGACCCTCAGTAGACAAGGAATCAGAAATTAAATATTACAACAGCGATGGAGAAGTCAATAGTGCAAGGGCTCTCCTAGACCTTTCATTCCAGTGTTCCATGCATGGCATGAAAGCATTCACAAGGACAGTCGATGCTGAGAACCACCATTGTAGTTAGAAATCGTATTAAAACGAACTTGACCTGTTTGCAGCGTGCTGCACTAGTAATACGAATAAAACTGTATTGAAGGTGTTTGTTATAAATCTCAAGAGAAAAGTTGAGCAGTAAAGAAGAGGGAGGAGGAAGAAATTGGAGAGAGAGAGACCAGGCAAGAATTAAGGGAATATTTTTGTTCATACTTCACACATGGCACCTGACTTGCCTATTTCATTGCTGTCAGACCTGCCCGTGTACAGTGATCCTTGCTTTGAGAATGGTTTGCTGAGAATTGGCTAAGCTTACCTAGTCCTCGTTTGAGAGTGTAAAAAGATTATTATTATTTTAAAAAAATATATCTTCTTCTTTTTTGAAGATTTATTTTTAATCCCTGCACATAAAAAAATATATATTCAAAACACTAAAAAAATAATTCAAAATTAAAAAAAATCAAATTTCTTTAAAAACATAATTGATCCAAAGTGCCAAAGAAAACCTAAAAGCCCTCCTCCCACTTAAAAAAAAAAAAACTGTTAAATATTATTAAATCAGTTATTTTTTATAATATCAATATAGTATTTTTTTTATTTCTTAATATTCATTTTTAACATTAATATATTAAAATAATATAATTTTTTTTTGAAAAAGTACGTGCTATTACAACAACAAACACACAATAAGACTCGTATCAGCTAGAATTGCCCATCTCCAAAGGTCCTTGCCTTCGTTTGTGATTGCAGAGAACATTCTAGGATGGTACGGGCAATTGAAACCCCATCCCTGGTGGAAACTTGGAATATCTCATCGAAATTGTAATTGAGCATGAGCACAAAACTATTAATCAAGGTTTTTGACTGGGAAGAGCTAAACAAAAGAACATGCTGAATAAGCAAGGAAGATCTTCGCAATTTGCCGAATCCCAAAATGGCACAACCAAATAATTGTTTAGCCAAACGGCAAAGAGCTCCTTTTTCGCACAAAATCCAATGATCAATCCCTCACACAGACTAGGCTGCAGAGTTCCCCAGCAGCATAGAGATTGGGAAGCTCAGACCTGGTCAGGATCGGAGTAAGAAATCACACACTCGAATCCATTTATGATCCTAAGTTTCCATCTGAACAGGATGGATTTCATGGCACATGCCCTCCAAAATTCAACACCTTCCAAATGAAAATAGAATCTCAACAACAAGATTATCAAAATGTAATACAGCAGCCTCAATCATACAAAACTTAGCTAACCTAAATTACGAAATAAAGTCAGCAAGAGATGAAAATGTCAATAGCATTATTAGTGCATGCAAATTAAATATGTTTCCTCCTGATCCTCCCCTTTCCATGGTTCTTCTTTCTTGACAGCTTCAATTTCTTTTTTAGCTTCTTCCCTATAGGCTTCAAAGACCTCTTTGTTTGATTGCCATCGTCCAATTCCATATCTGTTGTGGGGCCAAAGCAAGATCATAGTCAACATATTGAGATTTTTGAACGTGCTACCAGGAAATTTATAGTCATTAACTCGTTGAATTTTTAAATTTGCTCCTGACAGATGAGATATCAATCTATTGCTAGTTGCAATAAAATTTGAAAAGGGGGAAAAAGAATTGAGGAAAAGCCACAAACATAAGAAACTGGAAAATCTATAAGATCATCAATTGAGCTTTCTGAGCAAAAGTGTCGATTCTAGCACTGTAAAAAAGGAAAGCACTCGTACGCAAAAGAAGTGTGATTTTAATAACCACAGAAATTATCAATTGAACCACACTCCACGCTTATAATCATCCTGTAACCAATTGTGTCAATCTACTTTTCAAAAGATCTACACTGACAAACAAACAAGATTTCATTTATTCAAGCAACTCTAAAAACAGAGTGTAAGAAGCCTACAAAGGAAGCTGTAAGTTTGTAATCACAGATATTCATGTGAGAAATACACCATTTGTTTCATCAAAGGCAATTGCATACCAAGAATAGAAACAAAATTAAATTTCCAGAGAACCAAACCAAGTAAAATATGAATCAAATACCTATATAATACACAGGATTCGCCTCATAGAGAAGATTAGATTGCTCAACACATAATTTCAGACATATGCTTGTCTTTGATGCTAGTCTAATCATCGGCCAATAAACTATCACAACAAAATGAAAAAAAAAAAACAAAAAAAGAGAGATTAAAATGAAAGAGACTCAGAATATGGGTGGATGGTCGTCAAGGCCTGTAAAAGCCAATTACGACGATGGAGACCTTTCCCACTGAAATCATCACAGTCCCTTCCGCATCCTCACAGGGAGGAAAATAAACACAGAAACTCCTAAATCAACAACCAAACAATGTGAAGATGTAGAAAAAAGTAAACACCCTACATGAGGATCTAATAATTAGGCTTAGAAACACCTTGTAGCCCTTCTCAGTTGCTAATAAGGAGTAAACCATCATGGGCAATCACAATTTATGCCAAGAAGAATCTAGTAGCCACTTGCAGATACTTCGTTCAATTCTAGTAACAACCCCTAAATGAGGAATTTATAAATAATGTTCTCCGTACTAATGCATTACTACGAGTTAGCATAAAGTAGACATCAATTATCAAATTCCAGTATTCAACAATGATGACATGACCATTAAAACTTAATTCCAAACCCATATGAATTCCTCGTTTAACCTAAATAATCAACAAGAGAAAAAAGAACCAAAGACAGAACATATCATAGTAGAAAAAAGGAAACGAACGAAACTAGACATACCAATTTGAGTATCTGTGGTGGAGGTGGTGGTGGTGGTGGTTGTTGTCGTTGTGTCCATAGCAGTAGAAGAGGAAGAAGAAGCGAATGGAGAGGTTTTAACTGGAAGCTTGGGAGCTGCGAGGGCAGCTTCTAGAACAGCAAACTTCGCTTCATCTTTCTTGTCACAAAGAGGCTGTACTAGATCTCTCCTTATTGCTCGTAGCCTCTTCTCTCTCTTCGATCTCATAGATTTCGCCATTTTTTTCGAACAAGCTTTGCTTCGGCGTAGAGGTTTTGGTGGCTTAGCTTCAGGGCTGCTAGGGTTTTGTAGGTTTGTGTGATTTTAATCGGTGAAGCGATTAGAGGATGTTTGGTTTTGAGGATTAGTATTTCTATTTCCGGATTAGGATTTGCTTGTACGAGTTCAAATGAATCTCAGCCCTTGAATGGCTTTATTAGAACTAGAATCCTCACTTTTTCAATTTTGGCTAATTGGTCCAAAGATCTCCCAAACTTGAGGTTAAATCCAACTAAACCCTTTACTTTTTAATTTTTTTTTTAATTCCAATCTCTCGAATTACCAGGTCAAGGCAATGATGTAGTACAGCTGTACAAAATCCAATATGGCCCTGCATGCTAACCTGGAATCTAAATCGGTTTAGATTAAAGAAGAAGAAGAAAAATTTAACTTAATCTAATTTAATAAAAAAATCTATATTAACCCGAGCAAAATTTAATCAAAATAAATTAACTTTTAATTAAAAAAACAATCAAAATGATATTATTTTAATTATTTTAATAAATTTTTCTGAGCTTCAACTTGCGTTTATACGGGCATGCCTCAAAAGCACAGCATACCCCCGTGAGAGGCTTTCCACGATTATGGCTGCTATCGAAAATCTTACCACTCTCCAATTTCCCGACATGATGTGCCTGTGCATTTGTGCATCCACATAATTAAGTACCCGGGTAAGCATATAAAAAACTGCAAATCTCCAATATATCACATGGTTATGTTTTAAAACCGGCTTAGGTGTGATTCAAATATGATGGTATACACTATATAGCTCATAAAAATTGCCAAACGGTGACTGCCCACAAAAACTTGTGGACATAACTAACGATTTTGGTTGCCTGCTTTTCTTCTGAAGTATGAAATGGCTAAGAAGGAAGGAATTTCATAATTACCTTAACGAGCTGTCCCTTGACAGCCTCAGGGCCAGAGCCCACAGTTTTTTCGAAGAAGGCAAGCCCGGAAGGAGTAACTGTTAGTTCACAAGGAGCTTCTTCCGCTGTTGCTCTGAGCTGTAGTTGTAAAGTAACATCAAGGAAGCTTTTGCAGAAGCTGTAGTTGTAAAATACTTCTCTTCTCTTGAAAAACGTTTGTCTTTTACTCCCTTAAATCTGAAAGAGAGAAACAGAATTGGGTTCTTGAAACAGTAGTCTAGGGGTGGAACTGTTAAAAAGAAAGCTATCAAGATTCAAGCACAGTCCAGTTTACAATAACAAGAAATATTTTACAGGATACGCTTCTAATGAAGCATATTTTGTGAAATCATAATTTCCTTTTACAGTCTGTAAACCTCAGATACTGTTAGCAGAGCCAGAAATCCCAGTGTTAAAACGTTGATGTGATAGATTTCTTTGTCCTGTAAATAAAACCACCATATCTTTGGAGATTCTGATTGCTAAAAAGAACATGCGACAAACAAAAACATCCTGGTTGTAGCCTTGGTGCTAGCTTGTGATGGCATTCCCCCATTCTGATTTTGCCAGAATCCCAAATGAGATCAACTTTGATGACAATAAGTTTCAAGGGAGATGCAAGTGAAAAAGATTCGAGTCCACGCTGATCTACTTGATGAGTAGAAAACAAACAAAACCTACCTCGAAATTATGATAAGAAAACCAGTAGAACTGATTATTTCACCTTGATTTAATGAAAAATCGCAAACAAAAGTATATATGAATACATCGACGTGTAAATAACACTAAAAGTCCAGCTGATTTATGGATCCAAGCTGAAGAGCAAAGGTTAGTCAACCTCGAATTGTCACTAGTCACCATCCAAAACAAATGACAGAGCACTAAGCCTAAAAATTCTTCTTCCCCAGTGCCCATGTTCATCTTCTGAGATTCTGTTGACTCAAGAATTTTAAGAATAGAAACGAAGTTAGATGGAAATCAAGAATATGCGATCGTCTCTCTATGAACAAGAGACAGTAAGCCCATTACAATCAGCATGCGGTTTCATTAATTAGCGCACAGTTCTTCGGTCTTTATGTGCTGCCTGAAGACAGGAAAACTGAGCTCTCGATAACAGTAATCCACTTCAGATACAGCTAGAGCCCCTGGCTTTTCTCACATTTTGGTTAAGCACTAAATTCCTCACCCTTTCTGCATCATCCCATTTCTTATTTAAAGCATACAAATCAGATACAAGACTATAAATCCCTCCATCATTCTCTGGTTTTATATCCCTCAAGACCTGCCCTATCACTCTATCAGCAATGTCAAATTGATTATGCATCTTGCACGCTGATAAAAAGGAACCCCAGATGACAATGTTAGGCTCAAATTCCATCTCTTTAATAACCTCATAAGCTTCTTCTAACAACCCTGCCTTACCAAACATATCAACCATGCATCCATAATGCTGAATTCTAGGCTCCAAACCAGTCTCTTTGATCATTTTAAAATACTTGCGACCCTCTTCAATCAACCCCTCACGCGCACAGGCATTAAGAATCCCCGTGAAAGTCATCTCGTTAGGCCTAACACCTGCTTCTTGCATCATCTTAAACAACGATAACACCTCTTGACAAAAGCCGTGTTGCGCTGCACCACATATCAATGCAGTCCAAGTCGAGACATTTCTTTCTTGCATCAAAACAAAAACCCAGACAGCATTCTTCAAGAATCCACACTTGGCATACATGTCAACAAGAAGCGTGCCAATATCCACGTTCAACTCCCACCCATTCTTCACTACAAAGCCATGAACTGATTTCCCAGCTAACAATCCAAGAGAACCCATGTGTGCACAACCCGATAAAACAGAACCTACAGTCACTTGGTCTGGTTTTGGGTTCTCATTAGCCATCATTTCTCGAAAAAATGACAACCCTTGATCCCGAAACCCATTATTAATATAACAGGTAATCATGGCGGACCATGAAGCTGCATCCCTCACAGGCATAGCCTCAAAAAGAGAACGTGCTTTATTGATACTC
Source organism: Populus euphratica (assembly GCF_000495115.2). Taxonomy (NCBI): domain Eukaryota; kingdom Viridiplantae; phylum Streptophyta; class Magnoliopsida; order Malpighiales; family Salicaceae; genus Populus; species Populus euphratica. Next base: position 191,223 of record NW_011499859.1, on the reverse strand, counting down.
CCTGACCTTGAATACCCAGTAATCATCGTGTTCCATGTAACTATATTTCTCTGAGGCATTTCATCGAACAAATCACACGCTTGATCAAACGACATGACAGCGTATGCATGCAGGAGGCAAGTGGAAACATAAACATGTGTATTGAAGCCAAGTTTGATTATATGGGAATGCAAGTGGTGAATTATTGTGAGGTTCTTGAAATGAGTACATGATTTTAGAGTAAATAGTATTGAGAAGGTATCAAAAGGTATGGATTGGCGGTGCATATGAGTGTAGAGTTGCAATGCTTTGAGAGGAGAAGAGGCGTTTTTTATGGCTAAAACCCATGTGTTGTAGCTTTTTCTGGGAATTTGCCATTTTGTGGATTTGAGGAAGTGTGAGAGAGGAACTAGCATGGCTCATTGCGTGGAGGTGGTGCTTAGTTCCATTAAAACAGTGCAATTGGCATGGATGAAGAAGAGTCGAAACCAAAATGACAATAATTTCATTGGCTTGCTTTAACACAAGCCGATACAGGCATCGAATCAGCGGAAACGAGTTGGGAAACAGCTATCACCCAGTGTTGAGTTCAAAAAATAATTAAGTAGGTTGGGAGGATGACTAATTCTTCGGACTGTTTATTTTTTAGAAAAAGATAAAAAAAAGAAAAAAGAAAGAATTTCTCAATTAAAATTGTATGTACTGACAGATAAACCACTATCTTGTAGTTTAAAAAACCCAATAGACTATTTTGTTTTTAATTATTTTTTAATGTGAAATATATCTTATAAAAAAATCTATCTTGCATGCTTAAAAAACTCTTTATTAATAACAATTTCATTATTATATTGCTCTAATTTTTAATAATTTATATTTAGGTAAAGAGTGAAATTACACTAATTTACAGTAAGAACAATAAAAGTTTTAATATACACACACACACAAACACACCCATAAACGCTTGGCGTCTTTCCAAAGGCCAGGCGAGGGGGCTTGTCGGCTTGACGTTCTATACCCATTAGCGCTTGACTTTTTTAAAAAATCCAGGCTCTTATGTTTTAGTTTCAAATTGTAAGGAGATGTTTTTTTTTTTTTTTAAGCTGGAAGAAGAGGTGAATTTCCTGCTCACCTCTTCACAAATACTTGTAAACTCCTTACGGATACTTATAAAAAAAAATATTTATTATTTTAATTTATTTTTTAATAATTTATTTTTTAATATTAAATTTATAATTTATTTGGTACTTATAAAAAAATGTTTTTTTATTTGTTATTTTAATTTATTTTTTAACATTTTATTATTTAATATTAAATTTATAATTTATTTTAATTTATATTTTATAAGATTATTCTAATGATCTAATTTATAGATTTAACAAGTTAGTTTAAATATATTTATACTATTCTAGTTTTATGATCTAGTTTACAGATTTAACAAGTTAGTTTAAATATATTTATATTTTTTTAAATGATTTTTTTAATTTTAATTTTTAATGTTGGATTGATTTTAAATTAAGCTGAATAATTTATTTTGAATAATTTTTTACAAGTTTATCTTATTTTCATTATTCAAGTTGCGTGTTTGACATGTTAATATGAGTTGACTCAAATTGTCTTTTTATTTTTTTATTTTTTTTTATTTTTTTTTATTATTTAATTATTTTGAATTGATTGAAAATTAAATTTTAAAATTTATTTTGATTTGATTTTTATAAGGTTAATAGAGTTTATTTCGGTTGATTCAAGTTGATCTAATATATTATTATTTTGATAATTAAAAAATTATTATTTTAAAATTTTATTTTAAATCAAATTTTATTTTAATTAATTATTTAGATTGATTTTAAATCCACGAGCATATCATTTTGTATCAACATAACTTTCGTGTAGTTAAATCTTTTTGTACTGTGTATTTTCTTTTATGTTAAAAATTAAATAACTTGACTTACTGGTACACTTTTGACGCTATTTGGACAAGGGACAACGCTACGCGATCCGTACGAACAAGAAATGACGTGGACATTCTTGTTGAATGTTGAAATACGGAGATAAATCAATGGGCTGTCCAGTCGGGGACATCCGATAAAAAAAAAGAAAAAAAAAGAGAGAGGATAAATGAATGGGTTAATCATGGAAAATGACACCAATTTGCTAATTAAAAATTAAAGAAGGTTAACTACGTAGGCAGTGACTAAATAGAAAAAATTAAGAATTAAAAATTTTATCTTTTTGTAATTTTAAATTTGAGTTATTAATTATTTATCACCGAAAACTTATATAGTTATTAATTTCAGAGTCCATAAAATTATAATTTTATGGTGCATGCAAGTTAATTAGAGGATAAATGAATGGGTTAATCATGGAAAATGACACCAATTTGCTAATTAAAAATCAAAGAAGGTTTTTCGAAAACATCTTACGACACTGCCTTGAGTTTATAGGAATACAGTCTAGGAATTAGTATTAATTATAAATAAATCAAGACGTCTAAGGAATATAATTATTAGCCATACTTACGTGCCAAATTAAATGAGAGATATTTTGAGACGACAGAGACACAAAATTAGTGGGGGGGAGGGGAGGGGGCTCCGGGGACTACAGAAGGATTTATTACATATTGAGAGCTTGACAAGTGGGGATAATCAATTTTGTTTGGCTTTTGATTATTAAAAACTTAAAAGAGATAATCATGGAGTTGTCGGTAAAACTCTAATCTAAAGATATTGAGATTTCATAATGGAACGGTGGTCCATATCGTCTTGAATTTGTTATCTAGAAGTTTAACCATCAAATTAAAAGCAGTGCCCCCCCACATGCAAGCCCCACTCCCTCAACATTAGCGAAAAAAAAAAGCCAAGCTTAATTGACTGCTGCAAAAACCAAGGCCAGGTCTCTTTTTTTTTGTCAATTGATTAAAGAACAGGACTATATATTGTGGTTTAGCCTCTTGGATCTGTGTTCTAACCTTCTCAATCTAGTTACAGAACAGAGCTATATGGTTTCTGTGCTTAACTGAACCATATATATATAGCTGTCTGGGTCAATATATGTCTACGTGAGCATATTATATACTTGTATAAATACTTTTCACGTATATCTGCAGCTAATTATATATGGTCGCATATTCTGCTACTATACCTTCGAGCTAGTTTTCGTTCAATCTATAACAAATCTAGCAGGTTATGATTGTATCTCTACAAAATATATATATATATA
>NW_011499859.1:164991-187947 GCF_000495115.2 Populus euphratica | reverse complement strand
ATTTGTATAGATGCGTCAATGAAATCAGTGTGCATCATAACCTGCTAAATATTATATATATTTGAAGTTATACAAACCCTGAATAACAGCATAAAAATAAACTAATCTATGAAATAAACTGAGCCTCAAAGATGTGTTATTTTTTCATCAAGCAAGATCTTGATGATGTGATATATACACAAGGTTGCAAAATCACAAGATATGTATATGGAAGATGTAATTAACCAGATATAAGTAGATCAGGGCGGACTTTTGAAATTTACTCCTCAATATATTGAGAGGCACCAGCTAACAGCCTAAAAGCCTTATCCTATACATTCTACTTAATTCTCTTAGACAAACTAGCTAATTGTTGGCTGAAATGTTACTCAATTAGTATTAATATCTCTTTGCTCTCAAAAAATCTGTCGGAGCCTCCTTTTGGGGGGGGGGGATTCAAAAATCTAAGCTAATTCATGCTGTTGCTCATCCAATATATATATTTTATTAGGGTAGGAAAAGTTTGATTTCCAGATTTATGATCTATGTATACATGCCCCTCTAAATTGAGCTAGAGACAGTTACTGGCTTACATTTATTAAGGAACCTAGCTAGTCATACGCAGTTGCTCTTAATTACCACTTGAGCTTTGGGTGATTAATTTCCCCACTTAATTATCAACAATTAAAAGAAAGCTTTTAACAACTCACTGTTTTATTTACAGGAGGCTGCTTATACCTAGCTAAGGGTATAGTTCTTAGGGTCTAATTATAGAGTCTCATATATAATAATGACGATTTACCAAACAAAATCAATCAGGACGGGGGACGAATTCCGAGCCATGCCTTGACAACATCTATATATATATAGAGGACACTTTGACTTCCACCTCTCGAAAGAGTGAAAGAAGCTTTGTAGATTATAGAAAGATTTAACCTGCTTTAATTAAGTGCAATGATTATATTAGAGGGAAACCAAATGAACAAAGATTTGTAAATGAAACCCAAAAGGCTGAATGGTCAGGTTTTTCTCCTAAAGTTTGTGTGCTAGATTATTTGTGACCTCGATCGTTGCTGCTTTGCTTTAGCACGTGATTTTCTCCCCTGAAAGGTATAAATTGTAAGAGGAAAAACAAGGAAAGCGAAGGGTGAAAATGATGAAAGCAGACATGTCCAATCATAATGATCTTCGTTGACACCAAGAAATTGGCACATTCAAGCAACTGTTTGAGTGAAGAAAGGGTATCATATGCTTGCTATATTTATTTATATATATTAATATCTATATATGAGCAGGTGTGTGTGTATGCATATGTAGTTTGTAGTGTGTGTTTTATATTCTGCAAAGTAAAAAAGGAGACAGCACTCTGGGTGGAGGGCTTTTTCATGTTGAATTTAGATGCAAGAAATGATGTGCTTATCTTTAAATCATTAGGTCTTCCCTAAATGGCCATATTATGATTAATCCCCCAACGTCCTCAATTATGTCCTTTTCACAATGGTGTAGCATTACTTTTGGTTTGGTCTTTGTAGCTAGTTATGTAGGATTCATTACAGCTCCATTGCACCAATGTTTTACTGAATTCAAACCAAATTTCGTTAACTTCACTTGTCAACTTATTAGTTTTTATATATATATGTTCTAACTCCGCACGGGTCTCTTGTTTTGTTTGTAAATGTCCTGATTCTACAGACTCTTGATACCTTTTCGATCTGTTAAGTACAACAGTTGCTTAATAAATCATTCGTAATTCATAAAAAAATGCCCTACTTCCCCATTGAATTTGTGAAGCATGCAGGAAAGGGATAGTGGGTTATCAACAAATTCACAACGAAAACATTTCAGCTGGTGCAAAATGAATCAGAACGGTATGTGTGTGTGTGTGTGTGTGTCTATATATATGTGTGTGTGTGTCTATATATATATATATATGTATATGTATATTTATATCCAAGAACAATGTGCATGCATCAAACTTTTCTTCATAAATTGGAAGGAAAAGACATGATTAAAAAGCAACGAGAGGAAAAATATCTGCATAGATCAATCATCCTCAGAACCCATGCTCATTTTCATACAGCTAGCTTAATTAGACATGAAGATATATTGAGTAAACAAATACTTAAAAGTAGATGTGCTATACAAGTATGTTGCTTCTTCAAGTATCACGTTTTGTGATTACTAAATTAATTATGTCAAATTACTAATCAACCCAATAATTAGTAGTAACATGTTTTTTATTTGGTTAAAAGGAAAGTAGTAATCAAGTCGAGAGCAATGGTTCAAAACAACACTTGAAGTTTCCAAGACACTCAATGAGACCAGTGGTCCTCTCATGAGTACACCCAAAGTTAAATTTCCACAACCTTTTCTCTCTCCCTCCCCCCTTCCCCATATTAATTTGCATATAGACGTACAATGCAAAATTAACAAGGGGAGACTGCCTTTATATAAAGGTGCATGAGAGGTAAGCATTTAATTAAACCTGGAGGAAAAGAACATATAAGGAAGGAAAGCACCCCCTTCCCCCCAAAATTCTAAATGGTGAGCTTTGATGATATGCAGGAGGGTTTGGGAAATAAAACGGGCCACCAATGCTGCAGCAAACGGAAGGTCAAGAGAGGGTTATGGTCTCCAGATGAAGACGAGAAGCTAATAAAATATATAACCACCCATGGCCATGGTTCTTGGAGTTCTGTTCCAAAGCTAGCAGGTACTGATCACACGCACACACTCTGGTGCTCTTTAATTGATCCGTTTATTTGTTTTTCTTTTATGAAGAAGTGGTCTTTAATTCTTGTTCTTTCAAAGCCAAACCCCCCCGTTGTATTGTATCTTTTCCTTCTAATGGAGGCTTCTTCTTTCAGGGCTGCAAAGGTGTGGAAAGAGTTGTAGATTGAGATGGATAAACTACTTGAGACCAGATCTCAAAAGAGGTTCGTTCACTGCACAAGAAGAAAGTATTATCGTTGAGATTCACCGAATGCTAGGGAATAGATGGGCTCAAATAGCTAAGCATTTGCCTGGTAGAACTGACAACGAGGTCAAGAACTTCTGGAACTCGTGCATCAAAAAGAAGCTCATTGCACAAGGGTTAGATCCAAAAACTCATAATCTCCTCTCTAATAATTACAAACATAACAATAACAATAATGCATGCAAACTCTCTTATCAATATTCCCATCAACAAACCACCTCAACTTTCACAGTAGATTCACAAATTAATGATATTTCAATGGATATGAAAGCAACCCTCATTCCATTCCCTATGATTCCCCCAGTTCCTGATACTAATCCTCCATGTCCCCCCTTGTTGAACAAATTCTCTTCCGTATCAACATGTGAATACCAAAACCCTAATACACTAGCTTCCCTGGAGTCTGGAAGCATGTCTTCAATCGGAAGTGTCCCTCTATCCTCTTCTACTTCACATCCATCTGAGTTTGGCATGCTAGATGAGAGCTGCATGTGGGCTGGTGGCTATGAACTCATTCAATCAATAAAACCTGAAAAAGATCAGCCAGAACAGCAAGTGGAAACCATTGAGAAGGCCAATGAGTTAATAAGTGCTGGGCAGAATATGGATGCTTCATTTGAAACTTCCACCTTCGATTTTGATTTTGTGGAGTCTACTCTATTGCCTTGTGGGATGTACTATAACCCCAGTCCCATAGTTCAACCTGCATGGGATTCATGGGCCTTGCAAGAGAAAAAGTGATTGGTGTGGCGATGAGAAATTTCATTCTGCAGAAATGTTTCAAACTAGTACTCGTATGCTTGTGAATGGTATTGGTAAGTAGCAGTACGTAATATATTCCGAAAGACGTTATGAAGAGTTAAAGCAATGGGTTTTTCATGTATTATTGTTTGAAGTATAGTTTCTAGCCAGATGGACTAATTAATTCTGTAGCTTGGATTGCGATGGAGTAGTACGGAAGAAGGCTTTGTAAATTTGTATCCAATAATTAAGTGACGTCCCTTCTCTTGTTAATTTCCCCCCCTCTTTTTTTTTTTTTTTTAATCTAAATCATTGTGTCTCGCTAGCTTCTTTCTTTGTTTTTTTTTTTTTCCTATGAGAAAATCTTTAATTTACAGTTCACAGTTTCCTAACTTCTTAAAAGGATCTGAATTTAATACATTGATGAACACAATATAATTATAATTGGATTTTCTTTTCTCGTGTTTAATTTATGTAATGGTTTGTGAAAATAATTAATATATCTTGTAATTCCATGCTTAAAACCGTTTCGAAAATAACGATTTGTACCGAGCTAGGGCTATTTTTACACAAAAAGTATTGTTTCCCTTTTTAAAACAGAGACCTTTTGTCCACCAAAACAACAACAAAGACTTGTAAAGACAACCTACGATATTATTCAAGGAGACACGATGCTGTCAGTCTTGTAGTTTGGTGGTAATTCACCCCTTTCTAGCTAGCTACAAATTGATTAAATTAAGGGCGCTGTATTCAAACCAAAAATGACGCATGATGATCAATGCCACTGCCTTGGCAAATATTAGGGAGGGAAGACTTTGGGTTCTATGTTTAAATTATTCTTCAAGATTGCACTTTGAATTCCCTCTCCATCATCAATTTCACAAATTAATTACAGTACCTACAGGTTCTTTCAACTATCATTCTTTAAAATGATTTTTTTTTTATCAATTTCAATTATCCGAATAGAAATATATTGTATTGGTTCATATTATTTTGAAGTAACAAGTGTAAAAGCTCCTAAAGGTTTAGCTGAACTTATAGTTGTTAATCTCCATCTGGAATTGAGTAGGCCAAAAAGCTCAATCCCAAGTCACATGGAGTGACTCAAATCAACTTGAAAAAAAAAAAAAGAGATTTAATATCTTATATAAAAAAGTTTTGAAACAATACACGTAAATATAAGTTATAAAAAAAATATAAGACATGAAGTATACTATAGTTATTACATGCATATCTAAAAATTAAAAAGTAATTCATATGAATATAAACTATTAAAAAAAATATAAGGTATGAAATATAGTTTAGTTATCTCACATTAAAAAAAATAAAAAATAACTTATGTGGATATAAACTATAAAAAATAAATATGAGATATGAAGTGTAGTATAGATATTGCATATCAAAAAATTAAGAAATAATTTACGAAAATATAGTCTATTAAAAAAATAAAGCTAAATATTTATAAATTAATTTTATATTTTTTAGATTTATTAAAAAATAAAGATATATTAAAAACTTAGGTTTCATCTAGGATTAGCTTACCAAGAATTTAGGTTGAGCTTTAATTTTGATTTTTTAAGATTTGAGACTGTTAAAGGTTCTGAATTTATCATAACTATTGTTTTATCAATAAAACTAAATTCATTTGTTTGATGTCTCGTAGTTGAGTCTTGTCGTTGAATTTTTTGAAAAATCATATATCTGCGTTTGATTAGCATCATTCTTCTGAGATAGGTGTAGGTTGGATTCCTCCCAAATATACGTGTAATGTTTTCTAGAAGTGCTGCTCATTCTTACAATTAATTTTTTTAATAAAAAGTAAAATGTGTAAAAAGGTAAATTATTACCAATCATGTGAGGCCCGACTGCTAATAATAGCAACAACACGTACGAGATTTCCATCAGCCAGAGAGGGGCTTTTTTTAATTCTTTTATTTTTCATCTATTACAATAAACCATGAAGATTTTGGATATTTTATCATTAAATCGTGAACAAAAATCTCCATAATCACTCCACTTAAATGCTAGATTGTGTTAATAGATTTGTTGGAATATTTGAAGACAAATGAAAGAAAATCAAAATTATTGGTAATATCATTATAATTTTTTTTAAAAAATTATAATATTTAATCTTCTATTAATGATATATATAATGATTTTCATTCATAATTAAAATTTTTATTTTTTAAGAAAATAATGAAAAAAATATTAACGAACCATTATGTTGGTAAATATTCTATGTAAGGAATTAAAAGATAAAAAGAATAAGAAATGAACAAGTTCCTTTTCTTCTATCATAATTTCCATCACTTAGTCATATAATTCTTGGAAAAAAAAAATTCTTAACATCCAACAACTAATTTATTGAACATTGCTTTTTTTACGTTTTCCTTTTCTTTTTTAATTTTTAAGCAATAAGTTGATTTGGAGTCTCATTATAATCAAAGGATATTCTTGTAATTAGGCCTAATATTTTCCTTATGACAAATATAATATATGTGAGTGATTGGAACGAGTAAATAATAATTTTTTTTTTGTTGTACCTATCCATGCAATAAAGTAAATCTTAGAACTTTTCAGACTCATTAAAAAGAATAATTTTTAATTGAAAGTGAAATTTCAATTTGGCTGTCGGTTCAATGAAAAGAAAAAACATTTAACACAAAATAAATTCATAACAAATACATACCCATCGTAAAAAAAAAAATTACATGAAATCAAAATCTTCTGCCATCGTTTGGATCTAAGGAATGAAAGGTCGGAGGAGTAATTTAAATATGAATAAAAAAATTAAAATGGCATTTTAATTGCATGAATGGTAGCCAAAAATCAAAACAAAATTTTAAATTCTTAATTCCTCGTTTTTAAGACGAAAAGGACAAATAATTTAACTCGTGATGATGATAAAAATAATAAAGTAATTGTGACAGTGATAATTAATGATATATATATATTAAAAAAAGAGTAGCCAGTGAATTAGTAGTAATATTATATCAATGATTATAATATATTTAAAAATAATTAATACAACCATGAAGGTTATTTAGTTAATTTCATTAGTTTAAATCCATCTCGGATGAACATAAAAAAATCAAGAGTTTTATTTTTTTTTAAATCACCTACTTCACTGTTTATATCAGCTCACGAATTTATTTCAGCTCGTATCTTTTTAGGAGGTTAAGGTAATCTTCAATCCAGTCTAACAATTATTCGATTTAGTAGTCGTATCAAACCGAATAATGTTCTTTCATGTAAGCCCATGGATATATTAAATCCAGCTCAGGTTCGTGGTTGTTTCGGAATCTGATTGAGCTAGCAAATAGACTAATTTAGGTAAAATTAAAGGCTAATAAGAGTAAAAAAAAAAAGTTAACCCGCAACCAGACAATATATTAAAACTAGATAGAGACCAGCAGAGTTGTGGCTCAGTAGTTGTTTGGATCGCTCTTCTTCATTCCAATTTGGTTTTAGTTTTAGGGGAATGAAGCTGGAGGGTTTTTTTATTCGTGTCTCTACTGGATCCCTCCTTGCACGGTATGCTTGTCAGCCCCGCAGTACTTTACCTATTCACTAGGCTTGCAGGATGTTCAGTGAACCGTGAGATTAGTCGTGATGCAGGCAAGCTAGCCCGGACACCCATGTTAATAAAAAAAAAACTAGATAGAGATTATTTTTTTTCTAAAATCTTTTTTTATATATATTTTTTAATTGATTATTAACTTTTTTAAAATTTCACTAAAAAATTATTTTATTTTATCGATGTAGGATTTGAAATTTTTTAATATATATATTCTATATTTATAAAAAAATTTTATTTTTTAATGTATAATAAAAAAAATTTAGTTTAAATACTTTAACTTAAAAAAATACCATAATATTTTTTTAATGTAGAATAAAAAACCTTTTGAAATAATATTTTAAACTTTATTATTTAGAACATGTATAATATATAGATATCTTTATAAATTATTTTTTAATTTTTTATATAAAATATTAAAATTAAAAAAAATATTTAATTTTTGAGATTCATCCGAATAACTTATGTAACTTAATACCCAATTTCTTGGCCGGTCAACTATTAAATTGGGTTTGATAACTTTGTATAAACCAACGCTAGGTAAACCCGACCCAACACCACACGACCTAAACGGGGTTTTTGTTGTTATTTACTTTTGAGGTAGATCAGCTGGGATCGAACTCGAACCAACCACCCGAGATGGAACATTAGTTACATATAATTATCAGCAATTATTTTAAAATATATGTAAGCTAGCCCGGACATCAATATCAAAAAAAAAGAAAAGAGCGCCGTTACCCACCGCATGCTTCTCCCTTGATTTCTCTTTCTTCCGCAGCCCAAACAAACGAAGAACACGCTCACAAAGACAGTTCTTTATTACTTGGGAAAGCATGCCACAATGTTTCTTCTTCTTAATTTGATTTGTTATTAATAGTAATAAGTTGCTGCCAGAACTTCTGGGGTGTTATTATGATAAAGAGAAGAATCGGTATTCCCCTCTTAAAGGTTCAATTCCGGGTTCTTCTTCTTCTACAAACAATGCCATCCACAGCCAATAACCAGGTCAGTGTTTCTTGTGTGTGTGTGTGTGTGTGTGCGCGTATGGCTTGGGGACTACAGCTTCTAAGCCCTATCCTCAAGCATGTTTATATTTCGGCTGCCTGGAAAAATTTACCCTTTGATGACATATATTGCAATGTGTCCAGTAGTGTGCTCCTACATTAGGTCTGCTTTTAATTTTCTTTTATGGAAAAGGTAGAATCTCAACTCCAATACTTGCTCCTTCTTCCTAGCTTTGCAGGACTGAGGGTTATGTGCACATTAGTCGTAATTGATCAAAATTGGATGCCTTTTCATACACGAGTATTATGAGAAGCAAAGGATTAATAAAATCAATTACTTTATTTATATCGTTTACAATTCTTCTAACCCCTTTCAGGTGATTTGGCATATTTATCACTTTCCATTCTTTCTTTCAGTAACATTTGCACTTCCCAAATTTTGGGACTTCATTGGTCAATTATTTTCTCTTCGTGCATGTGTTTCATATGCTATGCTATTTCTGGTTTAAGAAGAACCTGCTTTTACTTAATAAATTCGAAATGCTCTAAAAAGGTACGAAAGTTTGTGATCTTTCAGTTTGAGAGCTTGAGTTGTAGCTCAATAGTAAAATGTTGTGGTGTTCACCTCAAAAAAGAAAGCAAAATGGTGTGGCAAAAGATAGAATTTCCATCATTTTATATTGCATGTTTTGCTCCCAAAGAGATTGAAGGAATTTTTTTTTTTTTTGGTGTGAGTAACTTTCCTAATCTTGAATTTCATGCTGTACTTAAATTAGTTGTCCATTGCTTTTAATTTACATGTACATATGGTTTTTCTTTTAAAAATCACAACTCAATATATGTGCAATTGAAGTTGTTTATCCCATTTTTTATTTCACTGTCCTGATTGTTCAGGATATTTGACATATTTGTTTGTCTTGGTTGTCGTCAACCTTAATTAGCATGATTTTTTTCCCAGTCTAAAAGCTGTCATTTCCTTCCTGGAAATCTCAATGTTATAAGATACAGAGATCTCCCTGGGTGTAGCGCGCAAATATGGCCTTCTGTCAAATTTGGGTCTTGCTGTAGTGTTTTCTTTTAAATTGGTCGTCTTTGTAACTTATGTATTTCCAATTTACTCTTGGCACATCTTGTTTGCTTTAGCCATTCCCTTTTCACTTATCATACTTGTTATTTACTGTTTTGTTGTGAAAGCAGGGAATTCTATTTCACGCTTGTAATTCCTTAATTTAAGGAAACAGGATAACTAATCTCGGATCAGAGACATCTGAAGGATCTGTTTATATTCTTAACCTTGTTGAACCAGTCAATTTTGATTCAAGTTCTGCTATAGGTCGAATGCTGTTTAAGGCTGCATCTTTCAATTGCACCATTTGGACTGCAGATTGCAATCCTAACTCAAGTCAGGCAGTGATTGACGAGTATTCTTTTGGTTTTTTTTTCCTGTCTTGTTTTTATTGTAGCTTATCAGTCTTGAAATTAGCTTAGATATGTGTTATGTTCACTACTCTGGAGTCAGGAAATAGAACTTATCTAGAAAATTGTGTCTTGGAGTTTTGCATGTTATCAGGTTTAGTTTAGTTCTTTTCTCATTCAGATTGATGCTTTAAAAAGGTAAATAGAAACTTGCCAGTTCCAGTATGTATCTATAATTGACCACCTGGGTGTTAATGATTAGTTTGGTAGGAGTTCAGGGATAGCTACAATGCATTGACATTAATTCTATGTTATTTTCATGAATTAACATTTTTGTTTATTCTGGATGTTACAGGAACAAATCTAGGAGCTGCCCTGGTCAATTTGGAAACTGGAATGGCATCGTGGGTGTGTAGAAGCAAATGTGATGTTTTGTCTCAACAGCTCGATCCATCGGTAACATTCTAATCTTTTTGGTACAACACCTGCATTAAGTTGCCTCATGGCCACCAGCATATTATCATCTCACATGACTGTACTATGATTGTTAAAGAAGTGAAAATGGTTTGATAAGTTGATAAAGCATATTTTCCCCTGAACCTAGAGCTAAAACCAAACCGGACTTATTTGGTCAAATGTTCAGTATCCACAAACTGAATCATTCTCTAAGGTGGCATCTGGTTACCATCTTAGGAAAAAAGAGATGGAGACAATGGGGACAAAAATATGTTTGATTAAAGAGACAAAGACAGAGACATAAAATAAATTTATAAATTTGTCTATGTTATAATCTTGGAGGGAATTTTTGTACTTCCGAAGTTCATGAGAGACATGCCCCTCCTGTCTCTACTGTCTTTGTTTTTTCTGTCCTAAAACAGCAACTAAATGCTACCTAAAGAACCCATAGAAGGGCTGCTATCTGATGGGTAGACGAAAGTGACAAAGTTGCCATCTTGCATTTATATCTGTGGTTTAGCAGCTTCGACAGGCTGAAAATGATGGAAAAAGAAATTGATTCTATTTCTAAAGTTTAGGTTGGCTTGCTGACGTCTCAAACTGCTAGTGGTATGGTAATCTGGATGGCTTTCTGCCCATTATTTCATTCATAAATTTAATCTCATTTTGAAGATCACGAGGCACATGGAACATAATTACAATGGATTATTGCCATTTGTCACTACAGACTTTCTTTGTCAATCAATTGCCTACAATATCTGAAATATATCTGTTTTTTATTTTGCTGCAGGGGAATGTTGTTTTATGTGGGCTAATAAATGGAGCAATTTTGACGGTTGATGTTCGTGAAAAACAAGAAAGGGTTTCAGATAGACTTAATAAGGCATATAATACCTTATTCATCACTGGGCAGACAAGGTCCCAGTTCTAGTAAACAATGTTTTGAGGTATTAAATCCTTTAGATATGATAAATTTTGCAGGCACCAAATTTGTTGCCAGGTAGTCCCGGAAGCGATCATTCATCTTAGAAAAATATTATGGAACTTTGAGAGTATGATATCATGTAAATAAATTGACTTCTAGTCTAGGAGTCACGAAGACCAATAAAACTAAAATTAGAATTAGCACACAGGTATTGAGTCAGGTGTTAAATTTGTCTCACCATTCAAAACCTCAAGTTAAAGTGAAACAAAAAAAATAAAAATAAAAATTAAGGGAGTAAGAAAGAAATTGTTGAAGGTATGCCTGGATCATCTCTCTCCTATTTATTGCACTTCATTTAATGTTTTCAAAAGAAAAGAAGTGAAGTGCTATTCTTAGGAAATAGATGAACTTAAAAACATAAAATTTTGAGTTTGGTAAAAAAAAAAAAAAAAAAACAAGTTCAATAGCAGCAGTTCATGGGTTTGATCCCAATTTTACCGTGCTGTTTTATTTTTTTTATTTTTACTTTTATATTGCTAGATAAAACCTAAATCATAGATAGATCAATATCATTGGAATTTCGCTCTTAAATTTTTTTTGCATTGTATTCCTCCTACAGCGAAGCAAATGGCAACTTCCCAGCTGGTTGTTTTGTTTTGTATTTATTTTGTTCAGTGAAGAGCTAGTCTGTGAAAATTTGGATCATTGCGGCAAGTCTGTTTTGTGCAATATTTGAACTAGATGATTTCAGATAAATAGTGCTTTCTTTCCTTTTCAGTTCTTTTCCTTTCCTGCAGCAATTGTTTTACAAAATAACTTCTCCTCTTGTGTGACGCATTGAACATGAGCTTGAGCATTTGGAACTGCTCATTTCAGTGAAATTATGGTCAATACCCTGGATGTGATGTTTTGCAGGTCAAAGGAAACATGTACTCTTCTCATACTATTTTTATGCCTTTATCTATATGCTGGTTAGTGGGCTTCTAAAACATGTAATTCTTGGTTTTAGTTTTAATGTTTGCTTTCAATTTATATGACTTCTACCTTCTTTTGAATCTCCAGTTTGGTATCACTTCAGTCTGACGACCAGTACTTCTTGGCCAGCTCTAAGGATGGATTGGCTAGTATTGGCTCCTAGCTTGCCATTCTTTTTACTCTTTTTGTGGATATCCTTTTAATAATGTGCTTCTGAATGGTAAGCAACATATCAAAGAAACATTTTTTTCTAAATTAATAAGGCAATAATGAGGCACAAAATGTTCTCCTTTCAATTAGTTCACTAAGTAATTGGATCCTGACCCAAAGAGAGCATATGTTTTTAATTTGGCATTGTCATAATAATTTTGTTGGTAGGTAACAAATCCCCCCCCCCTCCATTTAAAATCATGAGTTGACTGATAGCTGGAAAGTTCATTTCAATCTTGTAGGGAGGTTGAGATATTCTTGTTGCAAAAGATAATGACCAACTTGCAGTGAATTTCAGCTATTTGGTCACTTTTTTTAAGGAATTTAGTTTAGAATTTATAAATTGAATTCAATTTCAATTCCACCTAGGCATGCTGGAAGCAGCCGTCCCCTCTCCCACTCAGATTATTATGTAGATTCTCCTCTTTCCTCTCTGTTTTTTTCCCCTCAAGTGTGCTTTTCTGTTTAGGGTCCATTGGTTCAAGTTTCAAAAAATAAAGGCAAACTGTTCTATGAGTAGCTATTGAGAAAGTCTAAGGATTTTTCTTTGTGATAGCCAATTAAGAGCAATTTGTTAGTGTTAAGAATTTATTTTTTTCCCTTACGTTCCTTTCGAAGCAAAAGGTAGATGAATAAAGAGGAAAAAAAAGAGCCTAATGTTTCTTCTCAACTCATGCATGTTGTGTCAATCTCATTCATTACACAAAACAACAACTCTATATCAAGAGAATACCATTGAACATGCCCGAATGCCTACTAGCATACCTCAATTATGAATATGCAAATTATAACACTGGCAGTGGCAGTGGCCCTGGGTATGGTGATGTGGTGGCTGTGGAAGTGTAGGAGGCTAAGGTTGAGGCCGCGGTGTTGGCTGCAGAGTGGTTGCCAACATTGTCATTGTTATTGTGGCTTAGGTGAACGTCATCATTGTTACTAAAACCGTCATTGTTATCATTGATGTCGGCACCAGCTTCAATGTTGCTAGGCACATTACCTTTGTTGCGGGTGTTGTAAATGAGGTTTTGATGGTAGTTTGATCATGGAAGAAGTCTGTGGTGGGTGATGGTGTTATATATGTATATGTACGTGGGTGTTTAATATGTGTTCAAAAAGGCTTTTTGATATTTTGCTTGCAATTGGAGTGTTGCTAGAAGGGCTTCAATGATGGTTTGGCCATTGTTTGATGATGGTTTGGCCATGGTGCGTGGTGGCGTTTTGGCTATGGTGGGTGGTGGCTTTGGTAGAAGAAAACAAATTTTGGGGGAGAGAGGCAAAAGGCAATAACAGAGGAGGTGGATACACTTCTTTCCACTGGTTTCTTTCGAGAAGTGATGTCACTGGCATGTGACAGATGTCTGTGAACTTCATGGATTTGAACAAGGTTTGACCAAATGGTAACTTTCTTCTCCCTAAGATTGATAGATTGATGACTCCACAGCAAGTTTTAAATTTTGTTAAAATAAGCTTCAGCCAACAAAAAGTTACTAGAAAATACTATAAATCCTAGTCCATCAAGAGACATAGTTTGGATAGCAGGAAGGACTCTTCTACATGTGTTGGTAATGAGTCTAGAGCGGGGAGAAAAGAATTGCGCTAGCTGGAATGTTCCTGGAATAGTTCAAGCGCACAAATTTTGTTGACATAGGCACGCAGTAGATAGCAATAACCACCTCTTCTTTGTGTCTTAATAGAGATTTTATTTCGTATTGTTGGTATAGCTAGGAGCATGTACATTCATCTCAAAATCAAATAAAAAAAAATTATGCTATGAACTTTCTTATCTATTAGATTATTTGTTATCATACTTGTGTTCTATTATTTGATTTTATTTATTTTCATCAACTAATTAATTAAACTAAATTTATTTATAATTTGAAAATTCCAAAATATCTTCTTTTAATTTTAATTAAAACAATAGCTGTTGATGTGCATTTCAATGAAAAAATAAATACGAAGGCCTTTTTGTTTATGAAAAACATATAAAACTCTAACTTAACCACATTATGGAGAAAATATTGTTTCAGTTTCTTATTAAGCTTTATAAAACAAATCATGAAAACTTCTTAATGATTATTATTTTTGGAAGTTCTTGCAATAAAAATATAAAAAGGCGCTGTATCTTCTAACTACAATCTATCAACTATTCATGAACAGAAATTTAATGTAGTTTTCTAATTTTTATTTTAGCTGAATAAATTCGTTTTATGTGATTTAAAATCAGAAACTTTGAGATTTTTTTTATAAAATACTAAGAATTAAATATCAAAAGTTTGTCTTCTTTTCTAATACACTGTTAACTAAGCATCCATTTTCTCTAATTGAGAGCACATCATATGGATTTGATCGGTTGTACTGTTTTATAGTAAAGTGGGGTGGCCAGGATTTTGTCCCATTATAAACCCTATTGTTTTTTTAAAATCAAATTAATATACATTAACATAAATTACATTAAATTAATAAAGAAAAAGTGTTGAATACACATCTAAGTGTAGAATGTGGGTGGTGGTTGTGATGATCGGTGGTGGCACTTTTGACTGGAAATGGCTTGATCTACGGGGGAGAAAGAAAGAGGGGGATGATCTCGATTCGAAGTGTGGGGTGGGGGCAGGTAAAGAGGAAGGTCGCTTTGCCAACAAGGACAGAAAGGGGGGAAATCAAAGGAGAAAGGGAAAAAAATGAGGATCATGGTTTTAATTTTATATAAAATTATAAATAATATTTGCAACTCGACACTCTATTAGATTTTTAAATATTTTCTACACCGTTTTTTTTTATTGTGCTAAAAACCAAGAAAACTCCTTTTTATAAAAAAAACCTATATCTAGATGTTCAGCATGCATGCGTTTTATGAGGTGACCCCAATGTCATTCAATCCAACCCCAAAACTGTAGCTCTCAAGTTTTCTTATCCATGCAAAAAGCAGAGGCACCAGACCACAATTTAACTTTTAGTAAAGGGTAAAAAGAAAGGAAAACAGCTATGAAAATTCTCCCTTGTTCACTTTGATCGAGGGAGACAAGCAGTTCTTTTCCCTTTGAAGATGACAAGACTGCAGTGCTGGTGTTAGATATTTCAAAGCGTTTTATTCTTAGTTTTAAAACTACAGTCTCTCGTGTATAGTGCAGGCAATATAGGAAGGCGGGTATGGTTTGAGTCTTTGTTACAAAAGTTTCTTAAAGTGATTGAACTCCTCAAAATCAAAAGCGAAGACAGCATGATGCTTTGATTGCCAAAAGGAAACCATCTTACTGCCCGTTCTTCTAGACTTGTGGCAATGGCAAATATTAACAAAACATGCATCTGGGCGTCTCTGTCTTGACTTAAACTTGCTTTTAGCAAAGTTTTTATAATGATTGAAAGTGAGGGAATATAATCCATTACAAATATCTTGTCACCTTTATATGCAGCGTCATAGTATACATAGTGTAATAGCAACACTAATTTAAGAACTTGTAAATTATAAGTCTGCAAGATTATTAAACATGTAAGTATACTAATCAATGGTTATTTCACGCAAAATTATAACAGTCTCCTAGTTAGGCATGCTAGATGTGCAAATTTACTCTTCCTCCTCCTCCTCTTCCTGGTGCAAGTTTAGATTTTAATGGTCTTTAAATAGGTCATTTATATTGGAACCGATGCATCAACACTGCTGGACTTGAATCATGAATGGTTTCCCATTAGGGGGTAAACCCAAATCCAAGATTCATATAACTTTAATAAGTTCGAATTTCTGACACCTGCTTCTTAGGCAGTTGAAATGGACGTTCATATTTAGAAGAAAAAAACTTACAGGGATGTAGATTGGTTTATCACTGATCACGAGGAGTCTAAGTTTAAAGTGTTTAAAAGTATAATAGTGGTTGTATTTTAAAATATGTTTTATTTGAAAATATATTAAAATAAATTTTTTATTTTAAAAAATTATTTTTGATATTAATACATCAAAATAATTTAAAAACATTAAAAAATATTAATTTGAAATAAAAAATAATAAAAAAAAATTTTAAAAAAATATTTTTGAAACGCAAAAATAAACTAAAATATTAGC
Organism: Populus euphratica; assembly: GCF_000495115.2. Taxonomy (NCBI): domain Eukaryota; kingdom Viridiplantae; phylum Streptophyta; class Magnoliopsida; order Malpighiales; family Salicaceae; genus Populus; species Populus euphratica. The sequence goes on along the minus strand of NW_011499859.1, from coordinate 171,633 downwards.
TATAATTAAAAAAAAGAACTGATAAAAGGGAGAAGATGGAAACAATATCTATAACTTACTCTCCTTGAAACCGAAATATCAGCTTATAATTAAAAAAAAAAACTGATAAAAAGGAGAAGATGGGAACAATATCTATAACTTACTCTCCTTGAAAATTTCTTTGCATTCCCCCCCTGTCAAGATCTTCTCTACAAGTATAACGGCTATATTTTGAGTTGTGAAACTGTGTTCATCTTCATCTATGATTATGTATTGATACATAAACACATGAAATAGTATAATCTTGAGGCTTCAGTAGATTCTACGGTTTGGAGAGTAGAGGCACGCTCTCTAATTAATTACTTCATCAGTAGTGAAGCAACTACGTTTAATGCTTGTCTTACATTACAAACAGTAAACTGTTAATTTCTTGTAGCCTTCCTTAGAAATCAAATATCTGATAATAATGTGAAGAACACATCCACTTACCAAGTTAATTTAGTTATCTGTGTTTAAGTTGGTTGTATTAAAAAGATTATATATATAAATGTAATTTGTGTTATAATTTAATATATAAGTTTTGCTATATTTTGTTTGGCCTTGATAGTTAGAAATGTTTAAACGAGGGGAAAATCTTAAAGATACCTCCCAAATATATAGTCTCAGTTTTATCATCAAATAATTTTTTTTTTTACTTTTAAATTTTTTAAAATTTATATTCATTTTAAGTATTTCTATCTGTACATTTATTTAAGTTGTACCTTTTTTTTGGTAACATTAACGAACATCATTTTGCAATGAACTTAATATTTATTTTTATTTTTATGTGATTCCAACATAAATATTTAATTGAAAAACTAAATATATAGTTTAAAGGTAAAATTGATATAAAAAGTAGTTTGGATATAATTAAATATTGATACTATCTCCGTACTTTAAGATTATATTTGAAGTTTACCCTTAAACGAATAAAAGGTTCGTCACTCCCCACGTCCACAACGTTTTCTGTGAAAAAACTTGTACTTGTATTTCACTTTTATTTCATAAAAATAATAATAATAATAAAAATAATAATAATAATAATATACTCCTCTTAGTGGTTTTGCGAGATCATTATTATTGTTACGTGCTTGGGTTGGATTATTTTTTTATGTAAAAAAAAAATATTCAAGTACATTGTTAATATATTTTTTATCAAAAAAAATATTCAAGTATATTATTATTGTTATGTACTTAAAAAATAGAAAAAATATGAAATTGACTGAAGGGATGTAAAATACATGGTTTATAAAATCACAAAAACTATAAATAATTAGTTTTATCAAACTACAAGGACTAATTGCAATTAAAACTAACAATATATTTCTGTACACGATGATAATAGTAAATTCACACATGGTGTTAGAATTTTTATTTAGTGAAGGCAAATTACTCAAGAGCAAAACGAGGGCTGCACATATAAATGTATAACCACGGATACTTAAAAAAAAAATATATGTGAAAAAAACAGAAGCATTGCCAACATTTTTTTTTAATATAAGAAAATTAACCATGAACTCAATATCGGATGCCTATTAAATGATATATTTTATAATATTAAAATAACAATATATTGGATTGATCTAGCTAATCTGTAAAATTTGTAATCTGAATCATGAGATAATATTAATCTCATAGAAATTAAAAAAAAAAATTAGAAAGCTCAATTTTTAATAAAAAAAAATATTAAAGAATAAAAAATTAATATTAAAGAAAAAAACAACTCAAGTCAATCTTGGTAAACTTGCTGTGCACGCAACCCAAGACATGAGAATAGAATTACCCTATAGAAAGAAAATTGCAAAAATTTATGAAACTGAACTCTAATCCAACTCATTATTAAATGATAAAATTAAAAAAAATTACAAAAAAAATGAAAAAATAATCTTATTTAACCTGAATTAATCCAGTAAACCTAGGACCAAGAAAACTTAAAAGAAAAAAAAATGGAAAAAACCCTGAAATCTAATTTCCAACAAACTAAACCCACACCAAGAGCCATGAGAACCTGATTACCTCACAAAAAAAAATTAAACAAATTATAAAACTCAATTCTTAACTAATTATTAAAGGATAAATTTTAAAAATAAATAATTAAAAAATAACTATCTAAATCAACTCAGATTAATCTAACAAACTCATAACTTGAATTATAAGATCAAGCTAACTTAATATAAAGTAAACTGGAACAAATCACAAAGTTCGATTCTCAACTAACTAAACTCGTGACTCGAGTTATGAGAACAAAATTAACCCATCGAAAGAAAATTTAAAAAAATTATAAAGCGCAAGTTTCAACCAATCCATTGTTAATGGAAAAAAAATTAGAAAAGAAACAATCAAAAAAAAAAATCAAGTTAATCAAGGTTAACATAGCAAACCCGCAATTAGAATCATAAAATCGAGATAACTTAATAAAAAGTAAATTGGTAAAAAATCACAAAGTGAAATTCCCAACCATCTAAATGTTGAAGACTAAAACAAAAAAGAAAATGAATTAAAAATAAGATAAAAAAATGACCCAATTTAACCAGAGCAAACTCTCTAAGCCGATAACTAGGGCTACGAAATTGAGATAACCTTATAAAAAACAAGTGAAAAGGAATTATGAAACTCAATTTTCAAATCAACACAATGTTCAAAGGCAAAACTAAAAAAAAAAAAACAAATTAAGAAGAAAAACAAGAAGAAACCAATACAAAAGGTGTTAATTTGCCAAAACCACAATGTAGGTTATCAAATCGGGATAACCCTATAAAAAATAAAAAAGTAAAATTACAAAACTGAATCTTTAATCAACTCAATATTAAATAATAAAATTTTAAAAAAATCAATTTTAAGAAAGAACCTAAAAAAGATAAAAGTCAACTCAAGCTAACATTTCATACTCGTAACCTAGGTCATGAGGCTTGGATTATCTCACATAAGAAAAATTGATTTTCAATTAGCCCAATTATAAGGTATGAAATAAAAAAAAATTAAAAAAGGATCCAAAATAAAAAAAAAATCAAAAGAATAATAATTTTATTTTGATATAAAAATAAAATGATAGGATCCCCTATAATTTGAAGAGAATAGATGCATAAACCAATGAGAGAAGAGAGAGAAGAAGAAAAGGAAATAAAAACAAGTTGCGACACGTTTTTATCAACTATACATGTAGCACCTCTAGTAAGATCTCATTGAGGCACATTTAAGACCACCAATGATATTAGAGGAAGTTGCGCGTGCTGCTTAAACACAATAACTTCATTCACTCATTGACACGTGCAATGCATATGTCAATTTTTTTGCCACTACTCGTTGATTCCACTCGTAATTTTTGTTAATTTTAAATTTGATTTATTAAGCCTTATTATTTTAAATCAATAAATTTGAATTTTATCTTGTAAAACTAAGCATTAATTGTGTGTCAAGATTTTTCCTCAACATGAAGGTATCCTCATTTCTAGGAAATCAAAAAACATTATTAAGTACAATTCCAAATAAACTCAACTTTAAAAAATCAAATTGAAAAAAGAAATTAAATGAAAAAAAAGTGTTGATCTTTCCCCTTTCCCATGCAACTGAGTCTTTGATTTTTTAAATAAAAAAGTGTTGAATATTTCTCTATTATTTAAATTTGATTTTTATAGTTTTAATTGTTTCATTCAATAAAATTTTATTTAATTTTTTCAAATTGTGCATCAACTAAGTGATGAATTTTTTTTCCCGACACCATGAGATCCTACAAGGTAAGCAACCAAAACAAACCATCAAGCTCGATTTCAAATTAACACACTTCAAATGAACAAATTGAAGGATTAAAAAGAAAAAAGAAAAAAGAGAACATTATAGTATAATCTACAGTAAAATCTTAACTCGTAATCTTAATGGGATGATTTCGAACCTACTCCATGCACGAATGCTTGCGTTCCACAAAGGAATATGTGATCATTCAAAACGTCATTAACTTAGAAGTAACAAATCCTTGAACAATATACAGCTAGCTAGATTCCCTTGTCTCTCTGTTTGGCCAGGCATTGGACTTCATTTTTCTTTTTGGCAGTGCAAGTTTTTACTCTGGTCATCATAAAGAACAGGTGCTTGATCGATCGTTTCAAAATATACTTCTCAAAGTTCGAATTAAATTCATGCTTGTTTCCTGTCTAAGTTTACTTGGGAGAGCATAGCGGTCAATAGAACAAGCAAATTAATGCGAGCAGTTCCTTGCATTAAAAAACAAACAAGTGGAGGTAGCCAACAAGAGGATGAAGACATGGTTGAGGCAGATATGGACAGAGAGGACCCTTTTATGGTGATTCATTTCATGCATCTTTAAGAATGAAAGAGACAGAGTGGCAGTAAATGTGGTAAACAGGAGAGAAGCAGGGATATTTTGGGAAATTGAAATGAGGAAAGAAAAGGGACCCTTCACGCCTGCTTTACACGCAAAACTATGGTAATTTGGCCCTTCATAATTTTATTTAGTCTCGTCCTACACAAAAGCCCAAACCCACGTATATTTTGTAATCATTATCTCTCTCATTCCACCTCTCTCGTGCCTTTCATTTTTTTTTTATTGAAAAATATATTAAAATATTTTTAATATTAACATGTAAAAATCATCCAAAATTATTTAAAAAATATAAATTTGATATTTCTCAAGTTAAATATATTTTTAAAATGCATATAAACACAATTTTAAATACAAAAAAAATCATTATTTTCATATTGAATTAAAAGTGGAAATGGTGATCACCTTTTTGACGTGCTCATGAAATTACCACTGTCTCTTAATTTGCTTAGCTAAATCTACTAATTTATACTTCTTGTTTTTATTAGAAAAATCTTAGATTTTATAAGAATAATTATTTATATTTAATTTTAAAAAATAAATATAAAAAGAGATAAACAAAAGAAAAATAAAAAATGTATTTTAGCTCATATGAAAATATTCTTATCATTTTTAATAGGTATTGAATTTGAATTTTTTTTAACATTTATCGATGTTTTTCAAAGTAAATTCAGCGAGTAACTACTCATACTTTTTCCTTCTTCTTCTTCTTTTTTTTCCTTTTATCTTTTTATTTAAGGATATATAATTAAATCCAAATAAAAAATTCTAGGATTTGAAATGATACCTTATTCCAATATTACTTCAGTTGTAGACTGTGAGTATTTAAATATGACATTACATCTGAAGAAGGGTAGGCCTTAAAAAGGAACAACATGCTTTCTATAAACCATAATACTATATACAAGCAAAACCATTTTTCATATAAAGGAAAAAAAAATACTATACACTAGTACTTTATTATAGCTCCTGAAAAATGATATATGTTTAAATATGCTATTGACATTTTGTTTTGAGGTTTTATATAATTACTTTTCGGCTTCTTCCATAAATTACGTACCCACTCATTAATTTTTCTGTAATCTTTTTGGTCAAGTGGTAATGACTGAATAAATTAAATGATTCGGTTGGGGGAGATAAATTAATAAAAGGGGACAGTAATTAGTAAAACCATGGGCAATTGGTAGCAATAATTGAGAGAAGCGAACAAAAGAAGAAGTGTGGCATAATCATGAGCATTCAACATTAAAAGAAATCCCCAAATATCATTATCATCATTTACAGATATCTCATGGTTAGATGATTGGTGGATAGGAACTGTCTGGGAAACCAGTAATTATAAGAATAAACTGTAGTGATCTCACAATGTTTTATATATATATATATATAAGAACTAACAAGAAAACCTAATTAATAACTGTATAAAAAAAAGAAGAAACAAACACAACCTAAGACATAATTAAAGAAAGTTGAGCTTGAGTGCTCTGGTACTTCATTCTCCTCTCACCTATTGGAAAGGGGATTTGGACCACTAGGAACTTCATGGGCGCTAGCACTGAAAATTCCTTCTTGCCATGGTAATGGAGATCTATGAGCTCGAAACCGGCCTCTCCTTCTACTACTCTGTGGAGGAATGTGGATAACATTAGCCTTTGAAACTGTCTTTGCATTGCCCATGTCAGGTCTCGTAGTAGAAAACTCCATGCGGCTTTTCTTGAAATATCCTCCATCCCTTGTGTTACTAAGTAGGAATCTATTGTCTTTGTTGGCCATGGTGGTGTGGAACATGATAAGAAGGAAAAATAATATGGTTAAAGAAGTGAGATAGGGAGATCCTACATGAGAACTAGCCATGCAAAAAAATGGATTAATATATATGAAACATGAAGAATCACACAAGGTTCAGTGATTTTAACATCTATATATATACATTCATGTCCAGTTATACTAAGGGTTGGCAGAGGTGAGAATCAAGCTTGAAATATAGAAAGGAAAGAGAGGATTTGTGTCTTGTGAAGAAAGACTTGTAATATGAATATTTCAAATGAGAGAGAGAGAGGAGTCAAGCTAAAAGAATATATAAAAAGAAGGGAAGCAAAGGGTGGTGGACTGCTTTAGCAATGTGTCGAGGGTGATGGGGATAAGTGGATGGCTTTATCAATGTCCTGTTCTAATGACGGTGAAAATATGCAGAACAGTAATAGCTAGCCAGCTAGATAAATAATGTTTTTTAGGGCTTGACGACGAGAGGGGTTTCGGTTTTTTTTTTTTTTTTGGTTTTCCCCTTG
>NW_011499859.1:147931-164980 GCF_000495115.2 Populus euphratica | reverse complement strand
GGTTTTTTTTTTTTTTTGGTTTGCCGCTTGATGGTGATGATCTTATGGCAGTGAGGGAGCGTCTGGAAACAACCTATTCTCCTTACCAGTTGGGTCCTGAAAGGAGATTTGTTGGGAAATTTAAAATATACATTAAGTATTTATAACCTTCCCATCTTTAATAATTGATATTCAACTCTTAATACATTTTTTTTCAACACACTTATTATCAATATGTGTAAATTTTAAATGCATCGTTACAGCATTTTTAAATTGATTGTTTTTTATATATTGAAATGGACGAAGTCTAGTATTTATAGTAAAAAAAATAGTTATACATGGTTTTTTAAACCATTCGAGATTTTTATTTTTTTATCTAAAAAAATTTCTAGCTTTGAATTTTCTTGATTCTCATCTAAATAAAAAGTTTTATAAATAAATTTATTTTTATAGCATGTTTTTTTAAAGTTTAGTTATATTTATAAAAAAATTGCTCTCCTAATTATCATAATCTAATAAAAATTTTAACTAACTAATTAAATATAGATTCTAATAAACTAGATTAGCACAAATTCTTTTTTCATCAAAGATTCCTAAATACTAGGGTTTTTATCCAACAAAACAGGGTGAATGAAGCGATAAACTAGCCTTTGCATGAACTTTATTATAAGCTCCTGGATGTTTCTTTTTCAAGGATGAATTTTCTTATTTTTTTTACTTAAACACGTTATGTAACCTATTTTTACTATGGTTTTTCTACAACATATCGCAAAGTAAAAATGACTTAGGATTATAACATATAATAAGTAATAACCCGAGATTGTTAAGCTTTAATACTAACTAATACAAATAAAAATATAAACAATAGAAAAATAATAAAAGAAACAAATTAATTGTTGAAATGGAGTAGAACACAAAGATCCTAATTTATTGTTTTATTGCTGAAGTGAGAACTCTATTGTTTTATTGCTGAAGTGAGAACTCTATTATGATATGTTTTTTTAAAAGGTTTACAACTTATTAAATAAATTAAAAAATCATCATAAACAAATTAGAAAAATAAAATTAGCAATGTCAACTCTTATTTTCCTAAACTAAATAGGAAAAGATAAAATTGCTATAAAAAAATATTTTCTTAAACTAAATAGAAAATAAAAATAACTAATAAAAATAAAAAGTAATTAATAAAAGATAAAAACTTGATCTCATTTGAACTATTGGATACATAAGAATAAGCAAAAATCTCTCCCTTAATTGTATTTTTTCTAAGAAAAATCATGCTCATAACATATATTATAAAATTTCCTCCCATCCATTTATCGAATTCTGATACTTTTACTTCATATTCTAATATTTAAAAATTTAATTTTGACAAACTCACCACTTAAATCTTTTTTTCGTAATCAATTTTTATATCCAAGTTTGAGCAATATTAACAAAAAAAAAAAAGATAGAAGGTAGACTTGATTATAAGTTCTTATATATCCAATACTTTTTTTTTAAAAAAAAAATCAGGTTCAAATCTCCATAAAAAATAATTAAAAAAAAAACTAAATCCCATCAGTGTTATATTATGTAGCAAGACTTAGTGTCCGTGGATTGCTACAATGCACTGATTATTTTGTCCTCCATATTTGTAGGGAGAGGACTGAGTTTTGGGGGCAAAATATATATCTTCACATAGTTCAATTGGCGTTACCAATCTATTTGGAAGTAAATTAATCTTTTTCATGTTTTGAATCATGTATTTCATTCCAAAATTTTCTAGCCACATTAACCAATTTCATAGGATATTTAATTAGTAATATCATAAGCTTTATTATGAATTCCAATTTAAATTCCATTTAATCTTGCTAAGATTTACTTAATTTTTATCTTTCTTGTTATTATTGTTGTTGCTGCTGCATAACCTGACTGACAGAGAATCAGACGCATGTAAACATCATGGAATGCTTTAGATAAAAACAACATCACTTTGCAATTAGCTAGCTGTTGGAAATTAAGGTTAAACATAGACGTTCAAAACTATTTTGACATTATAGATTGGTTAATTTGTTGAATGACATTCTCATTTTTGATACACAGCTGATAAACAGGAAGACAAAATCATTAAAAAAAAATACAAAACATGGAAATTACGAACAAATTAAACTCAGAAAACAATTACATTACACAAACAAAGTCTTTCAATAATTAGAATTGACTGAGTAGCATTTGGTTCGAATTTCACCTCCGTCTTGAACTGCAGGGACTAGAATATTGCCGAGCTTTGTCATCGACACTGCAAACTGGTGACTGAAGAAATCGGAAGGCGCATCAGCCAACGCATCAACAATTGGAGAAGTCCTTGAATCAGAATACAGCGATTGATCTGTGTGCAGAAGTCCCATCTTGTCTTGAAGATTCTTGTAGTAAACATTGTCAAAAGTCCGTGGGGTTGTAGCATCTAGATCAACGTACTCAGAGGCCCATCTGCATTTTCTTTTCAAGAAGTTCGCGTATCTATAATCAAGGGATTCATCTTGTCTACCGGTTCCTGCATAGTTGTACAGCCTATATTGTAGTGAACCGCATGTAGCCCTGCCAATTGTATGTGCCCCTGTCCAACACAAAACAGAGCATTAACTACATTTAATATAGATCCATATCCACATTTGGCTCTCAAGTTCTTAATTAAACACTAACAATAATGCTAATAATTCACCTGAGAGAGCCACCAAATCAAGGACATTCAAACCATTAGATTGGTAGAATTCAATCAGGGTAGTGATGTTTTCCCTGCCCATTGGCACCAATTCAGCATCCTTGTCATTAGAAACTTTCCCATCTTTCCTTCCATAGGGCACGTCCCAGTATGGACCGCCAAGAAGAACGGTAGCATCTCTAGAGGCTGCGGTAAGAATGTCAGCGCACGATACAGTTCTTGGGCACTCTTTCTCCATCTCAGCTTTGATAGCATCGATTACTTCAAACCCCCTAAGAGACTTGCTTGCCTCTGCTTTTCTCTCACTTCCCTCATGGTTCAACAGAATGGAGCCATCACAACCCTGTAAAGAACGATAAATAAATAAGCAATTAATTTTATGCCATTGAGGAAAGGTAGGGTTTAATTAAAATCACTTGTAACTACATATGTTGCTCGGATTTGGGTACGAGTATTGTACAGGGGTGCAAGACCGAAGGATATGGTTTACTAGATTTTTTTTTTTTTTACGTTGATTTGAGAATTGGAATGTATGAAGGTCTTTTGACAAGAGCATTTGAGCTAAAATATTCAAATAACAGATACTGTAAATATAGTAAAACAAAATAAATGTACAAACGAAGGAAACAGTTTGAAGGGATTCTTACGTGCACGGCACAGTCATGGAAGTGCAACCTCAGGAGACTCGCAGCAAGGGTTCGGTCCTCTTCAACCCACTTGGTCACGTGTTTATTAATGATGGATTCAGCTTTAGGACAGCTCTTGCTATAGTATCCAAAAGATAGCAGATCATCTGAAGGCAAGTTATCCAGCAGTGTTGGGATCTCCAATGAAGGTCCATGATAATCTTCTTCTTCTCCTTGGTCGTCATGTTGATCATTCTGTGCTGGCATTCTTTCTTTTTCATAATTTTTATCATACTTAGCTGGTCCCTTTTCTTGATCTTGGTATTGGCCCTCATAATCTTGATCTTTCTGGACTGCTCCTTCGTAATTATCATGGTAGGCCGCACGTTCATATTTTCCGTCCTGGGCTGAGGCTAAAATCAAGGGAAGAACAAGGATGAGGAGAAAACCAAAGGAAATAGAGCTCTTCATTCCTCCTCCTCCTCCTCCTCCTCCTCCTTTTTATCTTTTCCTTATTGGGTTAAGCACACTATTTAGGACGAGAAGATAGAAACTTGAGCTTATTGGGTGTCATGCATAAAATTCTTAATTTATATGGCATGTATGCTAGTACTCTTCAAAATGATCATGTGATATTTTATTCGTTAGGTAGGGAACTACGTGAGAGGCACCCCCTCAAATAGGAGATGACTTGCTAGAATGTAGAGTTCAGAAACTCGGTCACTTTCATTTTTTTTCTTGAAAAAAAAACCGATGGACTTCAAAATGCTTGCATTGTTGCCTGCCTGTATCCCTGCGCCCAAGCTGGTAGTGGGGGTGCAATAATAAAAATAATTGACTTTTTTTGCACGATTTTATTATTCTACTTGGGTCAATGGCCTGTCATTAATGTACGGGTTGGTTTTATACTAGACCCATCACAGAGCAGTGGTCTAGGCCCAGTCCAACTGTAGATGCTTGTGTTGTTTCGGCTGCACCCCATCTTAGATGCAGTGACTTCCCAGCCAGCAATATCGAAGATAATTCTATCATTAGAAGAAGAACAACAAGAAGTAATCCAAAAAAAAGAAGTTAAATTAAAGGAAAAGAGCATAAATAAAATATAAAATTATAATGTAATCCATGTTAAAGAAAAAACTGTTAATTTGGTTCATCTAGTTTGAAAATTACAAGCTAATGCTATCATTTTTTTTTTTTCATTATTCCCACACCCCTTGCCCAAATAATCCAAACCGTTGGCTCTTTCTCATTCCGTCTCGATTTTACAGAGAAAAAGAAAATTACGAAAATCACCATCGCCACTCTCATCAATTGTCACTTGCAATACATGTTTAATTTCATGACAATCTAATTTCAATTATATTAAGTTAAGGTTCATTTTTTTTGTGCGAAAATCCTCGCTAATAGTGCACATTTTCCTCCAAAGATACAATGTGGTCCTTACAGCAAAAAAGTTTATATCATGCGGAAACCCTAAATTAGATTTCGAACAGTATAAAATTTTCAATATTGTCCCTCGAATTTTTTAACAAAGTTATCTCATCTGAAATGGTCAACAGTTTTAAAATGAAATTGTTGAGCTTTTTCATAAAGCAGTTGTCGCTTGTACTTTAAACAGAAAACATTCATGAATATTAATAAAAAGAACTCAATTTGAGGAATTTCTAAACTTTCAAGAACCCATTGGAGAGTTCCTAGTTGGGGGATCCAATTAAAAATGAATGAATAATATGGTCACAAATTTTCAGTTTGGAAACAACGTTGGGGAAAAATTTGAGTTTTCCTCTAAATTTTTTACTATTTGAACTTATCCCGCGCAACAAACTATCATTATAGGTGCAAAATCATAAAAAAAAATTCATTAGAAAAGTATAATGGTGATTTTACCTTCTTACTAAAAAAAACTTAACATTTACTTTAAAGGGTATTAAATTTTTTTCACATAGTTCATTTATTATTTTCAAATTAACCTGAACAAATAATTTTTTTTCATATTAAGTGCATAATAAAATAATTAAAATACTATTACAAGCAAAAAATTCAAACATGATGTGAAGAGATATTTTTGTATTTTCATAATAATTTTTTTATTATTATAATTTAAGTTGAGGGGAGATCAACTCAGGGTCAATTCTGTATTTTACTAGATAAAAAAAAATGAAAAAGATGAGTGCATATATATGATATCTAGGGGCATGTGGTAGAAGTCTACATACTTCAGACAGCATATGTTATGTCTTTTATATTAAAAATGCTTTTTGTAGTATCTTTGATAGCGTCAACGTGTCATCTTTTTATTGGTATGGTACATGTTAGTTTTAATAATTTCATTTATTATTGAAGGGCCTTTTCTTTTTTTTTTTTATTTCCTTTCTTGAAAATTATTATTTGATTTTTTTGTTATTGATATGTCAATCTTTGTCTTGTGCTGATGTTATTAATTATTTTATTTTTTTATATTTAATAAATTGTAAATCTATCTATTATTATTTTCATCTAATTAAATTAAAATTAGCTTATTTATCAATCAATTGGTTTAATAGCATGATTCACAAATATTTTTTATAACAATAACTAATCATCAATTTTTTGTGGGAAAAAAAGAAGAAGCTCGGCCCCTAGTTTTTCACTATTTGAACTTAGACTACATTAATAAACACACGCTTTCGTCCCTTTATCGTTTTCTTTTGTTGCCTCGTTCTAACTGAACTTTCCTAATCTTATCTTAAATTTCACTTCTCCAAACGGCAACTTTCAATTCTTTCAATTTTCAACTTCAATCATTGAACACAAAAGAAGCCGTCGACCAAATCAAGCGATTCCATCCTTGAAGTAGACTAGCCAGCTCGTCGAGCCCTACTTTAGCTTGGATTAACTCGATCCCAAATCTTTTTTGTTAATTGGCATGACAAGTACGAGAAAGTCTTCTAACTAGCTGCGTGAACGTGCACCGCGAAGAGTTGTGATTGTGACGTCATACTTATTACAATTACAAGTCCGTGTTCACGAACCAAATCGAATTGCTCTAAGTGGGAATCTTGTCCGATAATACTTTAACAACTAAAAGGAAGTTGGGAAGCTACCATTCTTCGAAACCCTTGAAAGTCACAAGGACTCGTCCAATGCTAGACCCATCATGTGAACTTCGGAATCCAAGCAAGCAGATCGATCAGTTCTGGGGACCAAAAGCTCCACGGACGAAGCCAAGGGGCACGTGAGCTTTAAGTCAGAAATTAGATTGTACTCACGAACTAGACAAGATAAAAAACATATATATATATATATATATATTTCTACGCATGCTGTACGTTTAGGCTAGTTGTTCTAGTCATTCAGTTTTGACAATGTGGATGTTTTCTTCGGAAATTTGGTCTGAAATTACCTTTCAAATTCAAAGATCAATGCATCCCTGTTCGTGGGATAGCGACCCTTGGATACATGGCCCGTGACAAGACCTGAACTATACGGGGATCTGACAAGTACTACTAGTGGCAGGGAAATGCGATTGAAAAAGACCTTCTGGGAATTTTTATATTCTTTTGCTTTAATTAAACAAGTCTCGACTCCAAATTAGTTCAAATCGGTTGTCCTGATTGCTTTCGATATCATGCACGATCATATATATATATATATACACACCGAATGGGAGTGTTTTTGGTAAGTGTACAAAAAACAAATTATTTTGTAAAGTACTACACGTGGAAAAATATGTAGGGATACAGTGCATCAAATTGTATGGATATCTCAAAAAATATAATTAGATCAGTGTAATGAAATAGCGTGTAATTAATAAATACTCTTTCATATAAATATTTATATCAATTATTAGATCTCATTTCTCAAAGACATGATCTCCTATAACTGTTTAGAAATCAATGTAGGATGTATGAATTATTAACCAGTTTTTTTTTACTTTTTTTTTAATGATTAATATTATACAACTCCTCTCAAATACCAAAAGATAAAGGCATATGGTATTTTTTGATGGGAAACAAGTCAACAATTAAACTTTTTAAAAATCTAATTCTATATGGTAGAATAAAACATAATAATGTAAAGTTTTGCTTCTCAAGAGATCTCATAGTTGATGAAATATAAAAGTGAAGAAGAAGCCCCTGATATATTCATCAAATTTTTTATATTAAAGTTATTCGTGATACTTGGAAGATTATTTAGTGTGTGTACTTAAAGAATATCTTGTCTAGAGAAGAGTATTTCATTGCTAGACTGGTGTTCAGAACATCAGTTTAAAGGAGGAATTCTTGAGATATTAAAAAATCTTGATCTAAATAAAAATTCTTGATAAAAAAGAATTTATGTTTATAATATTTAATTAATTAATTAATTAAAATCTTTATAGAATTATAATAATTTAAGCTTGTAATCTTTCTATTTATAAATATAAAAGTTTTAAGAAATCCTAGTCTAAATAGAAATTTTCATTGCTAAACTGAGTAGCAATTGAATGTTCAAAAACATCAGTTTAAAGGAGAGATTATTGAGATATTAAAAAATTCTAATCTAAATAAAAATCATTGATCAAAAAGAATTTCTATTTAGAATATTTATTTAACTGATTAACTATAATCTTTATTGAATTATAATAATTTAAGCTTGCAATATTTCTATAAATATAAAATTTGTGACCAATATATTAATAATTGTTAAGAAAATTAAATATCTGCGTGTCTAGTTTTTTTTTAATAATTGCTATAGAACATTTCAACAAATTAATATTTGTTTTTCCTCAGGCTACAGTGATTTCATATAAAATATTTTTCTCCTTTCTCATATTTTATTTATTTAGGAAAATTTAACCAATATGAAATGTTTTATATTAAAAGGAAAAACAAACTTAAAACAATAGAAAATAACTGACCGTTCTTAAAAGATAAAAATATTTTTAAAAAATTAGTTTTGTTAGTAAACCATAGACTCCACCAGTAATTAATTATTGCTGTTTTCTTTTCAAAGCATATTCTTTATACATGCCAAACACCAAAAATATTTATTATCATAATCAAATATAAAAAAATAAAATATTTTCTAAAAGATTTCGAGTGTCTTTTAAAGTGCCCTTTCTTTTTCAAAAATTATAATTTAAAAACAATGTTAATTTTATATGTTTTAAACGGTTTTAATACGAGAACACAAAATCATTAAAAATCACTTAAATAAACATGAATTCAGTGACTTTTCATAGAAAAATTACTTTCAAAATTCATTTTAACTTAGAAAGTTGAGATCACTTAATTTGAAGTCCGCAACTCATTCATTTTTATAAGAAATACATTTGTCTCATTCTCTTGGACGTAGCATCCTGTGTTTGATCAATTTGAACATAATCAATCTTGCGCTTGCCACATGTGATATGATTCTGGCAAAATATAACATAAGGCAAATAATACTATACTATAATATATTTTATCTTATCTTATTTTATATACACCACTCTTTAATTAAGGAATTTGTTAACCTACAAAAAATACAATATATTATGTGATTGAGCTCGTAAATCGCAATTATCAAATACCACACAACATAATCCTGTGATTCTTGAGAATAACAGCTGTCTTATTCTCAACAATGATCAAGAAATAATGTGGATATTAATTAATGTTTATGAGTTTATCCACAACTATCATCAGAAAGCTATCTCCGGTACCAATTTGTCTCGGACAACGATCAGATAGAGACGTGGAATAGTTTACCCGGTGTTAATTAATTAATTTATATATTAATTGAGAATATTACGACCTTTCAGGAGGTGATGGAGACGAGGAGAGGACTAAGAAGAGCAAAGAGCCAAGGAGCATTCTCAGTTATTTATAAATAAACTAGTGTCTATTAACAAAACCTTAAAAACACTCTGACTTTCGGTGTGAGATATAGATTTACTTACTGTAATTTGAAACTATAAAATGATGATTTTTTTCTCTGCAAAAAATTATTAAACTTGTTATTAGATATGACTGAATTATTTTTGAAATCCAAAAATTAATTAAATTGCATCAAAGGGTTTTACTATATTTTCATTTTCATTTTTTAATTATATTGGAGAGTAATTTAACATTTTAATTAATATATATAAGATTTTAAAAGCAAAAATGGTTGGCAGTGTAGCCGGATGAAAGACACTCATGATATAATCTTTGGTGGCAATAGAGTATGCAAACATTGAGGCTTGATTATTGCATGTTTATTTATTTATTTTTCTTCAAAAAATAAATTAAACTAGAGGATTGATGGATTTTGGACTATATAAAAGGATTCTAGATGCCTCTCATATCTAAATTTTCATCCCATAATTTTGAGGGTTTGAATAACCCGAAAATATTTTCATACAAATCTTAAATTTCAATCACATTTTTATTTGTAACATCCATCTTTTACTATATTTATTTTTAAATACGAGAAAACTTTACTTTTAAAAAAGTACACTTTACACATCTAAACTTTATACATCTAAATGAGCGTTATATTGATAATAATTTAAAAAGATATCCGCTAGTGGCAAGTACCAAAAGTATTTCTTGTTTACTTTAGTGCCTAGTGTGTGTGTGTATATATATATTTGAGTTTTGGTTCTCTTATCATAATTTTGTTTTATGTTTTTTTTTTCCATTCAATTTAACTAGATTTTTTTCCAAGAAATTTCCTACACGTCAATTATAATTGGAAAAAAAATTGGGTAACTTTCTTCTTATTTTCGAGAACAATTTATTTTGTACGTCCAGATCGTTGAACTTTGCTCCCTAGCTTAACACATTTTTTATTTTTATATTTGGTATTCAAAAATTTGATGCGATTGTTTTGAAGTAAAAAATTCTCTCCCGCACGTACAAATCTATAACTGTCGAGAGAGAGATCGAGAGAGAGAGAGTACAAGGAGTAAAACACGTATCTAAATTAGCACACTAACTTATTTTCCAAAATAGCACAATTCATGGGATGTGTAGATGTTACCCATGCAATCCATCTGGACCGGTAGATTTGCCCTATGCATCCTCAATATTTCCATAATATTACCATTTTTCTAGCATCTCAACTCTGCCAAAAAAACCCCAACAAAATCAATAAGTTATATTCAACACAATTAATAACCAGTTTAACCCAAATCACATAACTTAATTCAATTTCACTTTAGAGTCAATTTATAATTAAACAAATTCAATTTACAATTCAACAAACTCAATTAATTTAGTATATTAGCAAAATAAATACTCATAACATTTAAGTACATCATTTATCGACATCTAATAAATTTATTCTGTGGGCGAGTCTGTATTATCAAAACTATGAACATGTCATCATTGTGTAAAAAAAGGGCCTCCATCCTCCTCTACTGCAATGTATGGATGCTTTGTCTCTCCAACCCGTTAAATACAAAATAACATGAAGAGAATTATGATATTGTTTGGAAATGTGGTTTATATAGTGTTTTTAAAAAATTTAAATTTTTGTTAAATTTTATTTTTTTATATGTTTTGGATCGTTTTAATATTTTAGTATATTGATCTTTAAAATAATTTTTTTAAAAATTAATTTTTTTTAATATATTTAGCACAAAAAACATTTTAAAAAATAAACATAACTCACACATTAATAAATTGTAAAAGCAACGTGCACAATATTGTCAATAGCTTCATGAACCCCGTAATGGCTTTTTTACCCTCTCATATCAAATAATTCACCTAAAACATAACAAAAAAAAACATATACCATCATATATGATATGTAAATAAAATATTTATTAAAGTAATCAAAAATCCTAACCTTAACACAAATTATCACAAAAAAAAAAAAAGACGGTAAAAAGGGATAAAACTCAATATTGAGGAAACAGAGATGTTGTGAGTGACGACAGTGACGACATACTTTTTTTTTTTTTTAGATTAACATGGGTGTCCGGGTCAGCTTACGCGCACTACGACTAATCTCACGGGTCCTGAAGTTAACGACCATGTAAGCCTCCAGTGGCCATCATATGAGCAATCAAGGACTCGAACCTGAGACTACAGAGGGAACAAACCCCTTGATCCCAAATCCTTACCATTTAGCCACCATCTAGATGGTTCAGTGACGACATTCTTGATGCCATGGGTGAAGAGAGAGAGAAATTAAGGATATGGTCGAGAAAGAGATCGACAGAAACAAGGGAAAAAAAAGTTTGTGCCAATTTTAATTTAATTGGATGCACAAGTCTCGCCTTCACATCTTGGACAATTGTGCTATCCTGAAAAGTAATTTTCAATACTTAATTTTGCCTCCTTTAAACAATGTTTGAAGCCCAACTACTGCCCTGGGAAACATGTTTATCCAGGTAGTAAAAACTATAGAGAAAAGCATATATTAACTTTATAAGTATAAAAATATATATATTTTTCTTCCTTAATGAGGACTCTGTCCATTTATATATGCGAGAATAACATTTTTTAATCTTTAATTAAGACTTAATCAATTTATATATGTATGTGTGTAACATCATTTTTTTTCTAGTTAAATAAAACGGGTTAAATTATATCCACTAAGCTCAATCTCTAAGTAGTGCTAAAATCACACTCTAGGGTCATTAGTACTTTACTAGGGTATGCAGGAGGTACAAAATGATAACAAATGATCGATCTTATATTATTATATATAAAATTAAAATAGCTCAGTGTTTTATTATTTATTATGTAAATTACATGGTAAGACTATTATTTTGCTTTTGGGTGGCAAATTTTTTTGAAAATTTTAAATTTAATCCTAATTTTTTTTTCATAATTGAACCATTTTAAACTCAGAATTTGAGCCTAATTATATATTTCTAGGGGGTGAGGGTTGAATAGAAAGATAAATAATTGAAGTAAAAAATATAAGTAAAATAAATGACATCTCTTCAATTTATTTTAGTCTTTTAACCTTTTAAGCTATTAGATAACTAATCCCTATAATTGTTAAATATATATTTTGATGTTAAATTTTATTTTTTATTTTTTAATCTTTTTTTAGGTGAATGAGAGAAAAAAAATCATTAAATTTTAGTTTAAATAGAGAAAGTTGTCATCAAAAAAGATTTTAACATCTAAAATAATCTATTTTTGTATCAAATGGTTTCATATATTGATGATAAGAGTTAATATTAGTTTTTTTTAACCATAAAAACACCAAAAAAAATAATTTAAGATTGATCTGAATTTGGGTTTGAGGAGGTTTTCTATGTTTTTGGAAGTCATGTATTGGTTTAACAAAGTTCTCAAAATATTTTTTATGTAGTTTAAGTAAAAAATAAGTTAAAAACAAGTTTTTTAGTAAAATAAAAACCTTATTTTTTAGAACATATTAATGACCGGATTCTAGGCTGTTTACTTCATTAATTAAAAAAATTAAAGTCCCACGTAAGGGACTCTTATAAATGGGCTAAGAGTTAGGTTTGACTCTCTAAACCCAACAACTCTTGGATTTATTTACTTTTTTTTAAAAAATAATTTATTTATAACTTTATTTAAAAAAAATAATAATATAATTTCTCATATATCCCTACATCTACCACAAGCTATGTTAACTGTGTATGTTAGTAGTCACAATCGACGTAGAAAAAATGTATTGTCTGCCAAAAATATCATTAAATCATTTCATGGGTAATCCTTTTTTCTTGGTCCTGTTGTCTCTATCCTTTAATCTATATGAAGTGGCCACTGGAGTTATAGAACAATGACTAGAATGAAATAATAGAAAATTCTATCTGATCTACCAGACAACGTTAATATATTAACCAGATTCTCTTTCTTTTGTTGCATTTTAATTAGTCAATGGTAATTAGATCATCAGTATTATTGTTTCCAATTTAAAAGAATTGTGTGTCACTGATAGGATGGACCCTCTGATCAATGAACAAGTTACCATTTGCAACGCTTCAAAATTTTAAACTAGATGCATATATATATGCGTGCCTTTGCAAAGAAATAATCTGTGGGGGTTAATTTGATCATAGAAACTTAATTACACACGAAATAATAACTAGATACTTCGCATGATCCTTTTTTTGGGTTTTTTTTAAACAGATCCTAAGATTCTGTGAAATTAGGATGCCATTTTTTTTATTTGAGAAACCCTATTTTTTAAAAAAATATATTGTATGGATAAAGTAAGTGAATAAAATCCTAATTGTCTTAAATTCTTATAAAAAATATATATTTTAATATATACATCTCAAACATTTTATTATTATATTTAAAAATTATTATTTTTACTTGTTTATAAGAAGGTTTTTATTTTCACTTGAGATGAGCTTTGGATGGATCAAAATAGTATAGAGTCAATCTTCCCCCACCGAACGCAGGGAAGTGGATAAAGGTTTTGTGCCACAATGATGGTTAGCTGAAGCAGGTTGGAAATGGATTTGTTTGCTTTGCACAAAACAAATTAAAAGAAGAGTATAAGAAACAATAAAATACGTAATTGATTGCTCCTGAAAGCATCTCAACACCCAATTTGCATAATTTGAGTGGGGAAACAATTCAGTAGGGCATTTTGGAGTGGGCAACAGGGTTACATACATGCAACCAATCCAAATTTAAAGGCCACAAAACGACACTAGGGTTTGGTAGCTCAACCCAATAATAACCTGCAAATCGTAATGGCATCATTATATTCTGTAGACGTGCTTTTCAGATTAGGTAATCTGTAATACTTTTGAACCAAAATATCAAACTTGTAATATATACGCTGGTAAGGTGCGATTTGGAAGTTATGTTTCTTACGTGGGGAATGACAAGTTCATGCGGGGAATCCATTGACTTTGTAAAGCTTCAAAGTACAGATTGATGATGCCCTCTAAGTTCTAACTAAACAAAAGGGAAATAGTAGTAGCAATCCAACCGCTCACTTTCTCAGTATTTCAGAGCTAACACACTAAAACAAGAAAACTAGCAAACCCACGAGCATCTCATCCCCTTGCTGGTCATGTAACCACTGTATCTACCTCCATGTAATCCCATATCTTTTCTTAGTCAATCAAAACCTACCAGCATCACATTACATTACTTTGCTTCCCTTCACTGTTATTAAATCCAGCCTGGCACATCGAGGTTGGACTTAGTTCGATCTATTCTCTAGTTTGAGCAGTGATAAAAAAATAGATTTGGAATTTACAAATCAGATAATATATAATTTGATTAAAAACTTAATAATTTTTTTTAATAATATTTTTTAATAATTTTAAATTATACCTTAAACTTGGTTGATCCATCTTTTAACCCGGATTGTATATTAAAAAATTAATATAAAATTAACTGAGTTGATCACAAGTTAATCTACATTTTATTAAAAACTTAATGAATTTTTTCTTTTAATGATATTATTTTGATATTTTTAAACTCATGATTGATGATTGTACGTAGTTGATGCATCCCCTGGTATAGGCTGAGTGTTTAAAAAATTAATCTTAAATTGACCTTGATTAACTTTATCTTTTAAATGATGATATTTTAATATTTTTTTATTATCCAGCATCAACATATCCGACCCATGGTCCAAGCTTTTCTTCATTCTTGAATCGTTTAATAACAATATATGATGCCCTCTATTTTATTAATTATTTAGTATTATTCTTTGACTTCTCTTGTATTTGCTCTCATTTATTGGACCTTTTGTGCTCATACTTTCATGTTCTTTCTCTGACCAAGTTTGACCATATGAATATAGCTATATCCCTTCATTTAAGACTGCCTATAACATACTCTAATCAATAGCACAGTTCCAGTTGTAGCAGCTTGGCGGTCATTTATGGCATTTGTAGCTCTGGACTGACAAAATTCTGCTCTCTCACTCATCACGGTTTCTTATCTCTTCTTGTCACCCATTTTAAGGCTTCTTAAAAGACACTGCCAACCTTTCCAACACTGCCTCAGCCATCAATACATTGCCCAGCTGCTTTACAATTCAAGAGCCATGCATGAAGCTCCCTCACATGGCAGCTGCTGCTGCCTTCTTTGCTCGAACTACGCGTCTTCCCTTGCCCCAAGACCACCCACATACACCAACGCAGACTTGCTCTCTGTCTTTAATGCCAACATGACCACCACCTACCGTTTCATGCAATAGACCCAGCATGAAATTACCTTCCATTTATATGTTGTTATAAGCCATTTTCTGAACTTGTATCTTGTGATAAAAAAATATTATGGCGGTGCCAAAACGAGTGCTGTTGCTTTTTGCTGCTATTTTCTTTTGCTTTTCATTTGGTTTTGTTTTGTGCCAAAACCAAGAGCTGTCTAGTCTTTTGGAGGTGAAGAAATCATTTGAGGGAGACCCGGAAAAAGTTTTGCTTGATTGGAATGAAAGCAACCCGAACTTCTGTACATGGACCGGAGTTACATGTGGCTTGAACTCAGTTGATGGCTCAATGCAAGTTGTGAGTCTAAACTTATCTGGCTCATCCCTTAGTGGCTCAATATCACCATCACTCGGTAGTCTACAAAAGCTGCTCCAACTTGATCTTTCTTCTAACAGCCTCACGGGTCCCTTTCCTGCTACTCTCTCAAACCTCTCCTCGTTGGAATCTCTGCTTTTGTTCTCTAACCAACTCACTGGTCCCATTCCAACTCAACTCGGTTCCCTCAAGAGTCTCCAAGTCCTGAGAATAGGTGACAATGGACTCAGTGGACCTATTCCTGCTTCATTTGGTAATCTTGTCAACTTGGTCACTCTTGGTTTGGCCTCCTGCAGTCTCACAGGTCCAATACCACCCCAGCTTGGACAGCTCAGTCAAGTCCAGAACTTGATTTTACAGAAGAACCAACTTGAAGGACCGATTCCTGCCGAGCTAGGGAATTGTTCAAGCCTCACCGTCTTCACTGTAGCTGTCAACAATCTTAATGGATCAATCCCTGGAGCATTGGGCCGTCTTTTAAATCTCCAAACACTAAACCTGGCAAACAACAGTCTCTCTGGTGAAATACCGAGTCAACTCGGTGACCTGAGTCAACTCGTCTACCTGAATTTCATGGGGAACCAGCTTCAAGGCCCAATCCCAAAGTCACTAGCAAAAATGCGTAATCTCCAGGATCTTGATTTGTCAATGAACATGCTCACCGGTGGCGTTCCAGAGGAGTTTGGCAGCATGAATCAAATTGTTTACATGGTTTTGTCAAATAACAATCTTTCTGGTGTCATACCAAGAAGCCTATGTACAAACAATACCAATTTGGAGAGCCTGATTCTGTCAGAGACTCAACTTTCTGGCTCAATTCCGATAGAATTAAGACTATGTCCATCTCTGATGCAGCTTGATTTGTCAAACAACAGCCTTAATGGATCAATTCCCGATGAAATTTACGAGTCGATTCAATTGACTCATCTCTATCTCCACAACAACAGCTTGGAGGGTTCAATATCTCCTTTGATAGCAAACTTAAGCAACCTGAAGGAACTTGCTTTGTATCACAACAGTTTACAAGGCAATCTTCCCAAGGAGATTGGAATGCTTGGAAATCTTGAAGTCTTGTATCTTTATGACAATCAGTTATCTGGGGAGATTCCTATGGAGATTGGCAATTGTTCAAACTTGCAAATGATTGATTTCTTTGGAAATCATTTCAGTGGAGAGATTCCTGTTACTATTGGGAGGCTGAAGGGACTGAATTTGCTTCATTTGAGGCAAAATGAGCTTGTTGGTCATATTCCCGCCGCTTTGGGTAACTGTCATCAACTATCTATTCTGGACTTGGCAGACAATGGCCTATCTGGTGGCATTCC
>NW_011499859.1:89205-147913 GCF_000495115.2 Populus euphratica | reverse complement strand
AATGGCCTATCTGGTGGCATTCCTGTTACCTTTGGATTTCTCCAGGCTCTTGAGCAACTCATGCTTTACAACAATTCCCTTGAAGGTAATCTTCCTTATTCGCTTACCAATTTACGGAATCTGACCAGAATAAATCTGTCTAAAAACAGATTCAATGGTAGCATTGCCGCGTTATGTAGCTCGAGTTCTTTTCTTTCTTTTGATGTTACAAGCAATTCATTTGCCAATGATATTCCTGCCCAGTTAGGAAATTCGCCTTCTCTTGAAAGACTTAGATTAGGGGACAACCAGTTTACTGGCAATGTCCCTTGGACTCTTGGTAAAATTCGTGAATTGTCGCTGTTAGACCTGTCAGGGAATTTGCTCACAGGGCCAATACCTCCACAGCTTATGTTGTGCAAGAGATTGACACACATTGATCTCAACAACAACTTTCTTTCTGGTCCTTTGCCGTCATCGCTAGGAAATTTGTCACAGTTAGGGGAGCTCAAGCTCTCCTCCAATCAATTTTCCGGGTCTCTTCCTCCGGAGCTGTTCAATTGTGCTAAACTGTTGGTGCTTTCTCTTGGTGGTAATTTGCTGAATGGAACTCTTCCTGTTGAGATTGGTAAGCTGGAATTTCTCAATGTTCTCAACCTTGAACAAAACCAATTATCAGGATCAATCCCTGCGGCCCTAGGTAAGCTGAGCAAGCTGTATGAGCTTCAGCTCTCGCATAACAACTTCAGTGGTGAAATACCTTTTGAACTCGGGCAACTCCAGAATCTGCAAAGCATTTTGGACCTTGGCTACAACAATCTCAGCGGTCAAATTCCATCTTCTATTGGAAAATTGTCTAAACTTGAAGCTCTTGATCTATCTCACAATCAGCTAGTTGGAGCAGTCCCTCCTGAAGTTGGTGACATGAGCAGTCTTGGCAAGCTTAATCTTTCCTTCAATAATCTCCAAGGCAAATTAGGCGAGCAATTCTCACACTGGCCAACTGAGGCATTTGAAGGAAACCTGCAGCTCTGTGGAAGCCCTCTTGATCACTGCTCAGTGTCAAGTCAGCGTTCAGGGCTAAGCGAGTCATCAGTAGTGGTAATCTCAGCAATTACAACCTTAATTGCCGTTGCTCTGCTCGCACTTGGACTTGCTCTCTTCGTCAAACACAGGCTAGAATTTCTCAGAAGGGTGAGTGAAGTGAAATGCATTTACTCATTCAGTTCTTCCCAAGCTCAGCGCAAACCACTCTTCCGGAAGGGTACTGCCAAGAGAGACTACAGGTGGGATGACATTATGGCAGCAACGAACAATCTTAGTGACGAGTTCATCATTGGCTCGGGTGGGTCTGGAACAATCTACAGAACTGAGTTTCAAAGTGGAGAAACTGTAGCAGTTAAGAAGATTCTGTGGAAAGATGAGTTTCTACTTAATAAAAGCTTCACAAGAGAAGTGAAGACACTTGGCAGGATTAGGCACAGGCATTTAGTGAAGCTGATAGGGTATTGTAGCAGCGAAGGAGCGGGTTGTAATCTCTTGATTTATGAATACATGGAGAACGGGAGTTTGTGGGATTGGCTGCATCAACAACCAATGAATATCAAGAAGAGGCAAAGCCTAGACTGGGAGACGAGGTTAAAGATCGGTTTGGGATTAGCCCAGGGAGTGGAGTACCTCCACCATGACTGTGTACCAAAGATCATTCATAGAGATATCAAATCTAGCAATATATTGCTTGATTCCACTATGGAGGCGCACTTAGGGGATTTTGGACTGGCAAAGGCACTGGAGGAGAATTACGACTCCAATACAGAATCGCATTCATGGTTTGCGGGCTCTTATGGTTATATTGCTCCAGGTATTGTAGCAGTTTCTGCGTAGAATTATGCTTCTTTAAGTTCATCATTCCCCACATGTTATAACTTAACTTTATGCATTTTCAGAGTATGCATACTCGCTCAAGGCAACGGAGAAGAGTGATGTTTATAGCATGGGTATCGTGCTGATGGAGCTCGTAAGTGGAAAAATGCCAACTGATGCTAGCTTTGGTGTCGATATGGACATGGTGAGATGGGTGGAGAAACATGTGGAAATGCAAGGTGGATGTGGACGTGAAGAGTTAATTGATCCTGCTTTGAAACCACTTTTGCCTTGTGAAGAATCGGCAGCGTATCAATTGCTTGAAATAGCACTGCAATGCACAAAAACCACTCCACAAGAGAGGCCCTCGTCCCGACAGGCGTGTGACCAGTTACTACATTTGTACAAGAATAGGATGGTGGATTTTGACAAGATGAATAATGATCCTTACTCATAACTGATGAATTCTATTTTTAAGATCGAAGCCGATTATCAAACTAAGCATCGTTCTTTTTCTATTTCTTTCTTTCTTTTAGATCTTGTGCTAACTAGGTCAGTCTTCAAAAGATGTCATTTTCGTTTCTTGATGGTATTTCACTGTTGTAACCATAAGTATGTAATCTGATCCCCAAAGCATGGTGGAAGCTGTTTTGATGATAGCACCTTTGGTAGTGTGGTGTAGGCACTATACAGACCGAAGCAACCGTAAAATAAACAGTAGGGGCAGTAATAGCAAATCCTAAGATCAACTCATTTCAAACTTTAGATCAAGCGGTGAACACGAAGGGCCCAAGAATCCATTACATAATCATATTTCCAGTGGAGAAAATCACTGGATTGCTTCAAAGTATTATTGAAGATCCAACCCCAGGCTGTCCACATTATGAAAGCATCTAAATCTTATTTGTAGCAAAAGCAAGAAAAACAACTAACAAGATTACAAGCACAGCATCAAAAGATAAAGAAAACAAGTGTATACGGCCCTATGAAGAACATTAGTTCTGAGACCACAATTTTCAGGAGAAGACAAGAACAGGTTCTAATCATCATCTTCATCTGCAAAGGAAATGAAAAGTTAAATCAGTGAAGAAGATAATTATACTTGAAGAAAGACACAGAAGCAAATGAAAAATTTTCCTGAACTGAAAAGAAAAATGTCAGACATTGGGGAATAGGTATAGGAATCTTGCATAACCAAAACTAGGGTTTTTCAAATAAAGCAAGTAGAAATGGCAGAATAGGAGAAGAGATCGATGGAAGATACTGCATGCTGCTTCGGTCAAGATTGGTACAATATAAGGAAAGAGTGTCATAAGAACGTGTACACATACACACATGTTTACGCGCATGCATTTACAAACTGAGCTAGAAAAGTGAAGTAAAGAATTGCACATGAACATGACAAAGCAGATGCAAATGAAATCCATAACTTCATGTTTTACACTCTAAACATGCCTAGAGATGCCAAAACCAATGCCTGTCGTTGTGCTTCAAACTCTAACGGAGAATTTGTTTAACACCAAACCCAGAAGATAATTTCCACCCCGATGTCCCACTAAAATAGTCCCCAATACAAGGCCATTTAAACAATCAACTTTTTCTTACTATTAATATTTTCCTTGTATCTTTATTAAAATTGTATTTAAAATCATTTCCCTAATTTAACACTTATTTTATTCCTACCTTGCAATGGTGCTTTTTATCTTTATTTTTTTAAGGACTTTAACAGGATATTATTTGAGTTGAAATTATCAATTAATCATGAAATTAAAATAGACCGAAATATTTTGTCATGTTTAACTCTTTTTTTACTATTTTGAGAATTCACCCAATTTTAATAAATAATTTAAAAATACTTGATACAATGCCTTAATATGAAGTATAAGATTAAGTATTTTAAAAGAACCTGCTGAAAATGACTCCTGGCTTCGCCACTGCTCAAATGACAGGATATAATTATTTCAAAGGGCTGTTTGGATTTGTTAGAAGCAGAACAAAATTACAATCTCAAGCTTCTTCAACTTAACCAAAAGAAAAATCATGATTGATTAAAACAAAGTTTGACTCATGTTTTACAAGGATATTTTGTGTGTGGGTGGGTGGGTCCATGCAGAGAGCACAAGCGCTGCACTCGAAGATCAGCGATGGGAGAGGCAGTGTAAAAGATAATGCTCAAATGCAGCCAGAGTTGTCAAGAGGTGCTTTAGGCGAGGTGAGACCCATCACCCTTTATTTTTCCAAGCGAGGTGATTTAACTAGGTGTTGCCTAGGCGCTCGCTTGAAGTGTAAGCACCAGGCACTGAAGCGAGTGCCTAGTCAAAACATATGCTTTTTTTTTTTAATTGATATATGTTTTGACATGTTTCCCATATTCTTTCTACTCACCACGAATAATAATTTAAGAGTATAGTTGTAAAAGTAAAGAGTAGGGTTGAAAAAGAAGAAAAGGACCATCAAAATAGAGTTGGGAGGCACATTTGACAACCATGCTTTTCCAAAGAATCGGTACATCTTTTTGTTTGTTTCTTCTTCATTTATTTTCTTTTTTCTTTTTCTTTCTTCTTCACTTATGTGGTATCTCTCTCTCCATCTTATTTCTTTTTTACCTGTCTTCTCCTCTCTCTCTTTAAATATCCATGATGTTATGTTGCTGAAATTTTTACTCTCTTTTTAATAAAAGAATATTTTCTCAAATCTCAAGTTCATCACTCATCAAACTTCATAATTGATTTTTTTCCTTGTCCTGGTTATTGTTTCTGAAACTTCAGTTTCAAACTTCACAATTGATTTTTTTTTTCTTGATGTGTTTACTGTTTGTGAAACTTTAGCTTATTCTTTTTTTTAATTAACTTACTTTATTCCAAACTTTAGCATTTTAAGTTTCACTATTTTAATCTATTTTCTCTTTTAAATTGTCTTATTTTGTTTTTAAGGGTGAATAGTATAACCTTTTCAACTATTTTAAAATATTTTGAGTTTCATTTTGATTTTATAATCTTAATTTTTAACATATATATTTGTGATTTACATATTATAATACTATACATATAATTTATTTGAATTTATAACATAGCGCCTTGTTTTATTCAGGCATTTGACAGCCTTGACGCCTTGGGAATCCTTTTGCTTTTGACAACACAGAATGCAGCCAAGTCATATGTACAAAAAATTTCAATATCTGTTGACCAAGAATGTTAAAGTGAGACTTCGTTATTGCTTATCAAAAAACAGAGTCTGTCTGTCAAAAGATACTGATGGTAAAGAGCAACACAAAAAAGGATATGATGGAAAAGGAACTAATAACAAATGGGGACGAAGGATCAATGTTAACAATGTTTGAAGATCTCTCATTTCAATAATTGATTGATAGATGTTATCAATGCAGGATGAAAGTAGAAAATTCCAAAGGGTGGGTTGATTAGGTCATTTAAATCTTGTATTTAAAGTTTCTTTTACATTTATTCTTATTTTCTTCTTTATATTATCAAATTACAGTTTTGAATGTTGCATGGCAATAGAAAGAAGTGTTTGCCAGAAAGGATTGGTATATAAATATCTGATAGGGTAGAATAAAATATAAATACTTAAAAAGGTGGCAACACACTCATGGCTCATCTGTTTGCAACTATGACTGCAACCAAGTTGGGTTCAGTGCAGATTTAATGGGATTTGGATATTAATATGATTACTGAAACACTAAAACCAAATTCAAATCTGTATCAAAATCTAAAATTAGAAAAACGACTTGAATCCTATTACCAGACAAAAATGAACACATGGATATGTCGACAAGCAAATTATGATTAGCTATATTTCATTAAACATTTTATCACGGAGCGTGCACATGCAGATATAACCACTAACACACACAAACCAACACATGGAGGTGTATACGCAAACAAATTTATAGACATACATTAAATAAAGATCCAGAACAGACACATAACACTTTTCATATACAATTTTTACATACTTCCATGGATATACAGAATGCACACACATGAATGTACAATAAGCAGATTCTGATATTAATAAAATCAGATAATATAAAATTAAAATTTGATACATTAAGTTGATTCATTGACATCATTGAATTTTACCATCTGAACTATGAATAGATTTTGGACATGAAATAATTGGATTATGAATAACCCTAGGTACTGATAATTTTCGATAAAGAAAAATCATATCAACTAACTAAAAAGAATTGCAAAAGCATGTTGGAGAATAAGTTATCCAAAAAATGAAAGCAAGAGAAAAGAAGAAAGACTATGACAGCCCAGAATCAATGAAATCAGCCAAGTGGAAACAGACCTAAAAGCAGTGTTATTAGAATATGTTTACACTTCACCTTGCAAGATATATTTATATTATAGTACAAACAAGTATTCAAAGGCGTCTTTTATCCCTTTTAATATAAACGTTTTAATTTAAGAGTAACAGAAAATAAAATATAAAATCTAGAAAATATATATTTTCTATTGTCTGTATGTGTATTCCCATAGAAATGATCCATTTTATTTGACTGGCGGAGACATCAAATAACTAGTTATAACAAATTAATATAATTATAAGAAATAAAAATATAACAAATACTAAAAACAAATACTAAATAATGAAAGTAAAGAGCATGATCTTATCTTATTCAAAACACCTTGTTATCCTCAGCCAATTCTGACCTAACAGTTTGACAAATGACTCAGTGACCCAAAAGCTTGACCAGGTCACTGTCTGAGCCAGATTTAATGATGTAGACTAAAAGCACCCAAAGCATGACACAACAAAGAAGATAGGACAGAATCCTAACCCATAACATTTTTCGAGGTGTGATAGTTTTGAAAAACTCTAGCGTTTCGCTTCAGCTAGTTACACCATAGGATTGCACAATGGCACAAAATCACAATGCTCTACAATCTTTCCTCCTTCCAAATCCACAAAAGATATCAACATAAAATTCACAACCAAGACTGAAATTGGCTTCCACTTTGGACTTTGTATAAATCCACCATTGAAGATGATCAGCATGTTGGAGAATAGGTCTTACAGAATTACGCACTCATTTTCTATTAACTGAGATCCGCACTGGAATGGAATTAGGGTATCCTTTAGAGTATCTATAGATAGGTCTGATGCACCTATAGTGGATGTAAGCGAAACCCATTAGAAAACTCTAAATCAACACAAGCATATAGCCACTACTATGAGTTTTCAATGCTAAATTTCTAAACTTTCCATAAGTTTATAACACACATTCCTCCTATAACCCGACATAGGAATGATTGCAGGTTGAAATTGACAGAGACATCCATGTGATAAGGTCATTTACTAAGTTGTCAGTATCACAACAACTTATCACATCCACAGCTCAATTCTTGGTAGAAACTAGCTCAAAGGAAATGCCAGGGCTATTAATCAGGTTGATGGAGTAGTCCAACACAACAAAAATTCACACAGGTCCAGCTAACTAGTACAGCCCTGAAGACATAAACTTTATCACTGATAATGCACCTGCTAGGGGATAATAAGATTTTGTATGGCTGGATTTGGGGATGGTGCATAAAGCAAAAACCTTGGTGATGTTAAACAGGAGTTTAAATTACAGTGGAAGCATCATCTAACCCAGACTCAACCGTTTCTATGAATCAGACTTGTTATAGATGTTGCCAGCTCCATCATGTTTGTATATTCCTAGTACAAAAACTTCAACTCTTCGATCTTAGGTTGTAACAACAACCTCACCATTTTTTCCTTCTTCTTTCCTCAAAAACCACTAGTCCACTACTCTCTCCTATTTCTTTCATTCTCATTTACAAGTTTCCTCTTTTCCTAAAAATCCACTTTAGGAACAATTTTCCTTATCTCCGTCGTCTACACACACACACACACACACACATCTTTTCTTTCCAACTTCACCCTTCAATATTGATGATTTTTATTATAGCACTGATTAGTGAATTACTAACACAGCAATGCCAATTAACAGGTTTTGACTAAATATGAACAGTTCCACTGCACTCAATCCATCATAACAAAAACACTTGTTTTCTCAAATTGATACCTCCAATTATCAACAACATTAAAAAAAAAAACCCAAACTTGAGAAGAAGAAACCGAGGGCCCAAACTAAATGACGAAGAAATAAGGAAAAACAAAGAGAACCCAGAAAAGAAAAATTGTTGAAGCAGGAAGATATGATCAAGATAGGAAAAAGAGAGAGTACCGAAGTAGCGGCGCTCATTGGCTTCCTTAGCTTTTTGAAGCATCTTGTCAAGGTCTTGTTCAAGCTGAGCATCCCATTTGACCAACTGATTCACAAAAACAACTCCTAATCCCATACCCACCACATGTTCCCACGGATCTATTAACAAAAACAAAGAAAAATAATCGTAAAAAAATTGAAGAATAAAATGGAAAGAACAGAAAAAAGATTAGTGATTTTGTTGGTAAAAAAGTGTTGAAAAAAACTTACGGCGCATGTAAGGGAGTTTGCGGAGAGCATTGGAGTACATCTGGGTACCCAGTCCTAACAGTGCTCCTATCACTGTTGCACTCAACACCATCTCTCTCTCTCTCTCACCAAAAATCCTCTTCGTCTTTCGTCGCTTGACTTCGAGTTTTCTGAGGATTTTCTGCTTCTGAGTTCTGTCTGTGTTTCCATGTGACTTTCATCCAAACCTATTCGATCTTGCCACGTTGTTTTACCTTTCCATTTTGTTTTTGTTTTTTTTTTTTTGTTTTGTTTTGTTTTTAATACCTTCTTTTTAGTGGAGCTTAACAGTTTTCGTTATTTAAGCCAGTAAGTTTTTTTATTTATTTCATCTCACTTTTTTTTTTCACCAATCATTTGGGGTATTTTTTTTAATATTAATGTCATTAATCATGTTAAATCTTAAAATAATTCCCATATAATTTAATTTTAAATTTTAATTTAATAAAAAATTAAATTAAATTTTTTAATTTTATTTTCTAACTTTTATTTACAAGATAGCCAAGTTATTATTGAATTAATCAAGTTGATTAAATCATGTTAGAGATAACTCCCACTTAATTTAATTTGAAATTTAAACTAGATAATAAGTAAAGTTTTAAGATTGATTTGTTGGTTATATTTAATAATAATATCAAATAATTATAATTATTTATGATCTAAATATTTTTATTATATTAAAAAAAAATTATTCAATGCACAGCATAACACAGTCTGTAAACTAATTGCAGCCTCTAAACTAATTGGTTAGATAAGGTCTTTGTTATCTTTGGTATTGTTCATAAAGCTTATTATTTTAAGTAGAAGTTTTATCTTTTATAAAAAATTTATGTGTATATAAAAGGATAATTACAAACAATCATGGTTTCATCGTGTTTAATTATGTTTT
This sequence comes from Populus euphratica, assembly GCF_000495115.2. Taxonomy (NCBI): domain Eukaryota; kingdom Viridiplantae; phylum Streptophyta; class Magnoliopsida; order Malpighiales; family Salicaceae; genus Populus; species Populus euphratica. The sequence goes on along the minus strand of NW_011499859.1, from coordinate 138,695 downwards.
CACTTTCTTGTTATACTTTGAAATATTTTAAATCATGGGTTAAACCAGAATTTCAAAAAGAATCAAAAATAAAATTGTCTTCATATATAATATATATTATATATGAAAATATGCATATTACATTCATATTAAACATTCTCTTTTTAGTTCTAATATGACTTCTAAAACTCACAATATCTCACTTTTAAACCTTGAAAACCGAACACTAGAGATTGTGAATTTAGATCTTCCTCTTTTCTAAGTTATTTTTACTAATTTGTTTACTTTTTGGCATAATTCCCAAGGGAATCTTTTTACAAGATCCATATATGTTGGTACTGTAGGTTCTCAGTGCCAAACACATCATAAAGTTTGGAGTCCCTTGATTAGCCATGCTTTCAATCTCCCTTTTAAAAGAAGCCTCCATTACGATCACCTTCGTATAGACCTCCACCTCAATTTCATAGCATCAATATATTTCATATACATAGCCATAACAACCTTTACAATCTCATCAACAAACAGAACATTGCCATTAACTTCTGATACGAAAAAATCAGGTTTGAATTTAATTTTAAAATATCTATTAATTAGTTTTTCAAGATTAGTAATATTTCTCAAACTGTATATTAAATAAACTAAAAACTTATACTTAGATATTAGATATATAAAAGTATATTGTGATAAATTTTCAAGTTAAATAGAATTTAAAAATATATTATTTTATAGGGCTGAAATTATTGGATAAATCTTACCAAATATATCATACTAGATCTTAGTGCACTGTTTGAGATATATCTGGAAGTACATGTGAAATTGTACTATGAATCAAGTTAGATCGGACATCTCAAGATTTTCAATTATATATTATATTGCTATTAATTCATTTATATGAAAGAAAATGATGTGTTTGAAATCAGTAATGAAATATATTAAAAATATGCGAAAATTTAAAGTTTGGTCTACAAGGAGGATTTTTATCATGAAAATTTTGTTTTTATTATCTGATTTTATTTATTTGTTTATTTCATGTTGAATAAGTATTTCTAATTTGGGTTTGTTATGACCCATTGAACATTGTTTAAGAGTTTATTTTATTATTGGACTTATGTTAATTAATTACTAATTTAGATCTATTATCTTGCAACTCAAAAATGGTCTGTTAGGGTTATATAAAAAATATTATATTATGTTTTTTTTAGTTATAAATTTGAGCAGCAAGTTGAAGGATAAATATGAGTTTTTCTACTATTTTTTTGTGGTAAAACAATTCTTCTTTTTAAGAACAAAAATCATACACTGATTTATCAAAGATTAACTAACTTTGTAACATTATTTACATACTTAAAGTTTTTAAATATAATGTTATCTCTGGATGCAAATCTTTTTTTCTTAAAATAAGTTTTATGATTAAAAAATAATCATTTGATTTACCTATTTTCTTTGTCCTTCCCTGGTTTTAGAAGATTTTATATCTTTTCTCTTAACTCAGGGTTGAAATGTTAAGAAAATGAATTTTTGGATCAACATTAAAATTTCAAAAACTAAAAGGATTGCAAAAGTTAATTAGGTAAATTAAAGCATGCTTTTTTTAATTGAATTTGAGATTGACCATGGAGTTTCTTATTGTTTTACATTTTGGTCCTTTATTTCTAATTTTTTTTTCTTAAGAAATTTTGACAAATTGATAATGAAATTAGACAAAGAAGATTGCAATTGAAAAAAAAAAGATTGGGGATGAAAATGGAAAAAAATTGGGCACTAGGAATTACAACACTGGTATATTTTGTAATTTTCTATGAATTAAGATTCTTTTTAGTTTTTCTTAATTGTAAGATCCATGGGAAGCGATCCTTCTAAAATAAATATAAAAGCCTCATTCTCTCTTGTTAATAGAATTCTTAAACTGATAAAAAGAAATTGGTTATGCGCAATTTAACATAAAAAAAAAAAAAAGGAATAATAACTTTCAAGTTGCATTCAAGTAAAAATAAGGATGGAATCCACCGAAAACCAGGACCTTAAACAATGACCGAGTCAAGTTAGCATGAACTCCTGCATAATTAGTAAAAACATTAATAATAAGAGATCTATTTGATTTTTGGCCATGACTGTACTTGCTTGGTTACCATGCAGAAAACTTTTGCAGAGCCGAGAAAATATTGCCTCCTTTCACTGTTACCTCCAACAACTTCATTAACTAGTACAGGATGAAAAAACAATAAGACTACAGAGAAAGAACAATTCTAAAAATTATGGAAACAAAATCAGACATTTACTGAAATAATTGAAGATCATATTGCCCATTTGCCCTCCTTTTTAAGAGTTCTTTTCTTTCTGTTTATTTAAGAAAAGAAAAAAACATAGTTCCATCTTCACCAATTACTTTCATGTTAATAATAATAAGTTGAAAATCTTTCCCTCTCAAGACAAAATGTTTTAGTTTGATAAATGATTCAGTCTATCCTTGACAATGTTTTCATTTAACTTCTCCGCGGACTCCACAATCATCAATTGCCAGTCCTCCTAATTTCTCTTCTCCTTTCTCCTTCTGTTTTGAGAATCTGGTTCTTGCATTTGCATCACGTCTTCCATGTAATCCAAGACCCTTTCTTTGTCAGAGAAGGTCCCTTCTTTTTCCACTCTTTAGTGGTGCTAGCCACATGGCTAAATGACAATGGAAATTAATAAAGCAAGGCATACATCACGAAAGAAGGGAACTAAAATTAGCTGATAAGCACACAGAGGAAACCGAATTCCATTATAGAGATCGTGTCCACAGAGATAGGAGAATCCCATTAAACCCCGATGAGGATGTGAAATGATGCCCTCAAATCAAGCTTACTGTAAATAACATGTCAACCTAATTAAGCAATTAGCAGATTTAAATCTGTCAGGTCAAAAGATTAGAAAGGGTGTTTGGTATGTACAGAAAAGAGATACGCTCTTAGGACAACGATTCTTGCTTTTTCCCTAAACTTGAATTTATGGACCCTACAAAATACAACGGCTAAAATCCAAAAAAAAACCCAACGTCTCTCTCCTTTTCTTTCACCAAACCAAAATCTCCCCATGTCTTCAGTTTATCTATGAAGTTTCCCGAGTCATAATTTGTTCCTTCCAGTCGCACCATACCAATACATTGATACCCAACACTTTGCCTTGCTTGCTAGTATTTTTTTACCTGTGAGTGCCATTCGTTCGTAGGGCAAGACAACAGTTTTCAACCATAGAGTCCTAAGAATAGGAAATAAAAGCTAAGGCATGTCCTGTATTGCTAGCGGTGGTTGTTAGTTTAGTATCCTGAAAACAGAAGAGATCCTCTGTTTCTTTGTGGTATAGAATTATCTGTTGAGGTATTGTGAGGTTTGATTTTTGTTAACAACCCTCCTACCATCCATTCCTTTTTTCTTGAAAAATGGGTTGTGTCTCATTTATGGCATGCACAAAATTGCTGCATTCATTCCAATGTATGTCCTAATGTACATTTGTTAGAATAATGGCTTCTTCCCAGATTGAGATTGCTTCGTCTTCACCGTTTGGTTGTATTCTAAGAGATCACAACCGGCATGAAAGATGTAGTAGGGAGAGCACTGCCAGGGCGGCAGCTGCTGCTGCTTTTCAAAAGAATCTCAAAGGATTGGTTGGAGAAAATCTCCGTACTTGCATCTCTGTGATTTCTGATTCTGCTTCTAATGAGAATCCAACAAATCGTGTTAATAGCAAACCTGATGATCATCATCAAAACTTGCGGCGCTTGACCGATAACCAAGATAACATTCCCAAGAATGCACATGATTCTTCGATTAGAAGCAGCAAGCAAGCGAGGATTCTTGACCAATGGGCCGCTATGCAGGCTCGAGAAATGGTGTCGACAATTGAGATGCAGAGGGAGAAGGCTGGGTTGTTGATTGCATCTTTGAAGAAACCATCTTCTATGCAGCAGAACTCTCTAGACTCTGAAAATCCTGCAGGTCAATCCAATAACCCCCGCAAGAATAAGAATCGCGGGGCCTCTTCTCTTGTTCAGATATGGGAGGCAAGGCTAAATCAATCGGAGGCGAGTCTGAAAAGGTCCCATAGCATGAATAATAGCAGGACCGGTTCTGTATCTAGCCAGACTGAAACTGCATCGCCCAATACCGAGGAGAAATCAAGGCAATCTGATATAGCTGACTCTAATACGAAAAAGGAGGCTTTTGTGGATTGTGGCTCGGCAAAGAGTGCACCTTCATCCATACATTTCAGGAACACAGATGCAGGAGAGCCCGAGAAAGTTAAAATTGTTGACATCATCAGGAGACTGACATCTGATAGCAATGATGATGATCGGCCGTTGAACGGTGCTGGTGATGGCCTATCTAGAGAGCGTAGGCATTCTTTAGTTTTTGATCGGACAGAGCAGAAAGTCTTGTCACAGGTTGTAAATTCACCAAAGATAAGAGGGCGACAAGCCTTTAATGATTTACTTTTGCAAATGGAACAAGAAAGGCATAGGGAGCTCGGCTCGTTAGGGGAGCGCCACGCTGTTTCAAAATTCGCTCAACGCGGCCGCATTCAGGTGAAGCCACGTTTTCCATCCATTTCTTGATTTCAATATCAGAAGCTCTCGTAATTTGCAGTGCAATTGATTACTCTTTTCTTTGTAGTTTTATCATACGTAAACAATTACTTATTTCTGTGCTGCAATGCTTTTACAGTGCTTGCTTCGCCTGAGATTCCTGCATCGTGGTGTGGGGTTTGAAGATCAACAACGGCCGCGATCATCTCAATCAACAGCCTCGTCCAGTAGTGATCGATCACAACATGGGTCTACCATCATGCATCTCAGGTATCACAATATTCATATTTTGGCTTCCAAATGAAACCATCTTTAAAAATGTCAATTTCACCCATTTTTCATGCGTTATTGGTCCATAGCATATTAAAATTGCTGACACCATCTATATGAAAACATTATGCATTCAAAGTGAACGCCAATGTTCATGCTGCTCGTATTATATTGTTTAAGTGAAAATGTTATGTCTGCCGTGTCATTTATTTCCTTGATGTCATTCCATTTGATCTTATGTGAATTGGTCAGTACAAGGAAATCTTTCTAAATTTACTGCTCAAGTTGATGATATCTGTCGTTTACATCTTACAACGAAGTTGAAGTTTGCCAAGCACAATAATGAGCACTGAGGTCATGTGTTAAAAGTATCCATCATGAAGAATTAGACTTGGATGCAGACAAAGAAAATTACTAATTAGAAATTGAAATTTAGGATATAAGTTCATTTATCAACAACAATCATATTGTATGAGATTTGGATCAATCTGGGTAAGCTGTTGAAAGAGTTCTCATTGCCATTGCTTTGCCAATTCAAAACCAGATTCTTGCGAGCTATATCCAATTGCTGCTTCCGTAGAAACTCTAAAAGTTGTTGAGAGAGTTGATGCTGAAACATTTAGCAGCTTTCAGCCTCTTTGGGCCAACTGTCATAAATACATGTTGGATCTAATATTGGCTACTTATCTTTCTTTTAATCTTCCCTATGCTAACCCAGAACCCGAATTCAACATAGGGAGAGATTCAGTGCAGGCATTGAGAATTCCATAAAGAATCAGCCAACTGCTGATGGTCATCATCAAGAAAATTCTACTAGTGCCGAGCAGCAGAGCGAACCTCAAGTTAAGTTCTCAGCGTCAAACACGTGTGAAGTCCAGGAACAAGTTAATGAAAAAACTTGTGCAAGTTCGGATGTCACATGGCAAGGAATAAGCCTGCAGGTTGGAAATTTTGATCCTCCAGAAACTTCCAAAACAACATCACCCTTGAATGGTGACTGGGAAGATAATGAGATAGAAGAGGAGGAGTACTTTGAACAAACCAATTCCGACTGGCTTAGTGATATAGCTCGCCCACGAAGTTATTGGGAAGATCAAAGGAAAGCACGTTATGAAGAGAAGCGTGGTGGTAGCTCAGACAATGATGAGATAAGGCAACTCCTTGAAAGGTAAGATAGTCCACCTTGTTTTCCTTACCTTTTTTTGCCACTAAAAAATCACTGAGAGTAGTTTCGAAAGAAGAAGAAATAGAATTATGTGGTGCATAAATTCGATGCTTCAAATTACAAATGCAGAAGAACAGTATCAAGTTTTCTTGCAAGCGATTTGCGAGACAGTATAGACCAACTGATCATGTCTCGTGTACAAAGACAAGTCAGTCAAGAAGATGAAGAACTAGATGAGGACAATCAGGAGAGAATGGGACAGTTGATGTTGTCTTACTTCCAAAGTCACTCACACTCAGCAGACAGTCAAGAAGAAGAAGAATTCGATGGAGGAAGTGGAGAAGGAGAAACGGCAGGAGAAGGAAGCATATCAGAAGAAGGAAGCCCAACTAGCCATCAAAATATCGAAGCTACAGATTATTTTGATCAATCCTCACCATCTCAGCATTCTCCATATCCGTTCAGGTCATGGAATTTTTCGGATGAACATGAAGTTGCTGATGGTTGTCAACAGGCTCAAACAAAAGCTTTACACCTAACTCCTCCATCTCAAGTTTCCATTCAAGATAGGCGTTACTCTTCCTCCTTAAGTCATTCATCAATTGTGAGTTATTTCACTTCACAATTTCAAGTTAATTACCTTTCTTAAATATCTTAATGGAAAAATAAATAACACTCTAAACTCACAGGAAATGGAACTCCTGTACGATTTAAAAGGGCACATGGAGCAACTTCAGCGTGAAATGTCTGAACTCCGAAAATCAATGCAGAGCTGCATGGAAATGCAAACGAATTCGCAAAACAACTTGAAGGTGCAGGAAGTACATCCAGGTGAGCTGAGAAAACCATTTTTTTTTCCCTGCAAACAAGTTAAAACAATTTAATCAACCTAATATTGTATCATATAGAATCTTTAATGGGGAATTTTATCTTACTTATACTACAAATATATCCTTCTTTATTTTATACTTTTTTGTCACTAGTCATCCAAGAAGGTATTACTAGGTAGTAGGCGCAACAGCAAATTCAACCTTAATCTTTAGTGCATATTTGCATATATTCTCTATTCCTATGCTGTTTAACGAATGACCCGATGAGCAATTCAAGTCCGGAATTATTGCTACAGTTCAAGAGAATAGAAAGAATTCATTTGATAGGAGACTAAACAAACGCAGCTGCTGTATCTGCTACGAAACGCAGGTCGACTCTTTTCTGTATAGGTACCTGCTTGTGAAACCCTTTGTCATTTTGAAACTTCATTGCTACTCATCTTCAATATCATGAACAATGGTAATAGCTTAGTATGATGCCTGATATTTTCAGATGTGGGCATATGTGCACCTGTCTCAAATGTGCGCACGAGCTGCTGCAGGGTAGTGGAAAATGTCCAATTTGTCGAGCTCCAATATTGGATGTCGTGCGAGCATACCTGGATTCATGATGCACTAGTGAACGAGTTCTTGCTCTAGAGGACCGTCTTTTTTGTATAACTTAACTCAATTGATGCTGACTTCAGAAACCGGAAAATCCTTTTACTTTGCTTCTTTTACTTGATTTGATCAATATAACCATCTAATCTATGTAGCTGCAATTAATTTGTGATCAATACTGTTTCTCCTTTCCAAATTTACTCTGTAAATGTTTTTGTTTGTTTGTTTGTTTGTTTTTGAGGAGTAACAGATTTTAACAGTCTCGGGAGACTGTTGTTGTCTAATTTACCAAGGCTCTTCTTCTTCTTCCTCTTCTTCTTCTTCTCCAGTCTCCTGTCCATTGAATATCATGACTTAGATAATCCAGAGAAAACTGTAGACATGGACTCGCAGTATGTTTGTGGACGCACGTATGATAATTATGGAGAATAAAGAAAGCAGATGTTAAGAAAAAAAAAAATCAGAAGCTATTTGTGCTCTTAAATTATTAAAAGGAGGCATGCTAGCTGCAGAACAAAGAATGCGTCACTTTCTTTCCTCCTTTCACTTTCCAGAAATGAACAAAACTTGCATAAACGGTTTGCTGTGATCTCTGTACTTCAAGAAAAAGACAAGAGTCTTATCCTATGAAACTTCCCCACATTTTGACATGGAAAATTACTCCCACTACCGGAAAATTAGTAAATAGCAATATAAACACTGACAAAAAATATGTAATTGCTAATTTCCAATGGAAATGATGATAAAGAATTTTCATCAACATTTTCCAATAGAAATGAGATGGTTTACATTTAGTCAGTACTTATCAACAAAATAACCGACTGATTAAAATATTTAAAAAATTGATTAAGAATTCTTAACCGACTGATTAAGAATTCTTCATTGATTCTGCCAATAATTTTACGTGTCACTATTGGAATTGTCAATGGAGTTTCTCTAGCAAAAACTGTTAATATGTTATAACAAGCATTTCTTCCTGCTCCTCATCCTCCCTTCTCCACCTCATGTCAAAAAAAATTCAAGCAACCCTCCATTTATCACAAAGTTAGCCATTTCAACCTACATCTATATCTATCGATAGTATTAGCAAACTGGAAAAAATAATTTAAAAAAACAATGAAAAATAAAAATTTGTGGTTAACGCATCAACGCGGTGATTTGGAGCACAGAATTTGGATAGCTCTATAGAAAGGATAAAAAAAAATATAAAGTTTAATTTTTAAAAAATTAAATTTAAAAAATTAAATTTAAAAAATTTAAAAAATAAACTTAAAAAAATTTACATCAACTTGTTTTAACCTTCAAAACCCATGACCTTATCATGAGGTTAGGACTAAAAAGATTGAGGAATAAAGTTGAAAATAAAACAAGCATCGACAAAAAAAAAAAGAACCAAATTTAATATAAAATAAATTAAAATGAAATGTTGATACATTAAATTGAAAATAAAATTTAATTAGTAAAAAGGTTAAAAAATAAAAGGAATGAAGAACTAAATTTGATGTAAAAATCAAATTAAATCAAATAATGATGGATAAAATTAAAAAATAATAATTAAAAGAAAATAAAATAAATAGTAATAAAAAAGAGGATCAAATTAGATATAAAAAATAAATGGGGGAACACTTTTATACTTTGACAAGGAAAAAAAAGAAAGAAAAGAAAGATAAAAAAGAAGAAAAATCCATGCCCAACCACTGTACCTTTACACACACATACAACACCACTAGTAAGAGAATGTTGACATAATTATAATGATGTTGCAAAAAGAAACGTTTCACCACCATAAAACAACACACATACCATCACCAAAAAGTAAGGTTTAATCTAACTACCTTTTCTTTTATTAATGTTTTTAAATTTATAAAAACACAAAATCACCTCTTATATAAGAACATGAGTATAATAAAACCAAGTGAAAAAGACCCTCCCCTCCAAGAAAGCTTTAAATTCCTTGATGGAGATCAAATTGCCTCTTATGCAGAGTGAGTATAAAAAAAAAAGTGAAAAGTACCACAAAACCCCTCCTAGAAAGTTTTAAAGTTTTTTATCTCGAGAGCATTTAAGTAATTGCATTAAAAACAAATATATCTATAAAACCCCTAAACACCAATTATTTGAACCTATCAAATTCGACAATGACTAATGTGTCCCTACCATTTAACTCCCAAGTGACCATGCACAAAAGGTCCCTATGAATTCAGAAATTGCCAAGGGCTTCCTTCATACTGGGTCTAAAATCATTTGAATATACAATATGAGAAGTCTCTGTTCTTAGCAAGTATATTGATCTACATTTTCTTTTATAAATGATTTGGTAAATGTCATTCAGAATGCTGACACTGAGAGATGCCGGCATCAAGGTCCACCTCCTGGGGCATTTTGCCCTCCTGATACCTTGTTGCGTAAACAAATAGGACATAGCCACTTAGCTTTTCCCTTTCATGGGATCAAGATTAGCTTGTTACAGCTCATAAGACAACTTGTGTACTGATGTTCATTTCAAATTTGCCCCCCTTTTTTGTGCTACTGTTAATTGGAATTTGATTTGAGTTTCAGAGGAATTATTGAGCTCTGGCATGCAAACTGTGAAAAAAGACGAGCTGCTAAAACCATGCTTGATCAATGGTAATAGACCATGAATAAAACCTTCAAAAGTAAAGCTTGGAAACAAAATTTATCAAGTTATTCCAAGAACATGTAGATTACAAACTAAAAGATCTGCTATAATGGCATTGATTTTACATGGGATGAATTGAATCCAGTAATGTTGAGACAGATAAATACAGGGGAAAGAAAAAAAACAGCTCCAGCAAATTAGTTCCCAGGTTGTGTAAGGTTTTGTTTCCCAAACTCTGTAGTAGACATCAGCATACATATTATTGGGGATGTCGCCGATGTCCCACCAAAGAGTAGGTAACTTAGCAACAAGATGGAGCTGTACTTTTCATGATCCGTGACCAATGTAGCGGATTGCTCAGGACAGAAGACAAGCTCGACATTTGGTTTTTGTTAGGTACAATAATGCACTTGGGAAGGGTTTCTCTGTGAAGAGATACGTCAAGAAAGCGAGGAACTGATTAAAAAAAAACTAAAATAATTCACTATTTCACTTTCACTGTACATACACACAGAATATACAGTGATTCGCAGAGTAAATTTATCATCTTACCCTAGCCACACAAAACTATTTACCTTAATCGGGAGGGTAATTCGGTTTTTTTATTGGGATACAAATGTTATTGCCAAATTCATTAGAGGCATTATGATCAAATCATATTTTTATTACACTGTCTAATTATTAAATTATCCTTAAATGTTGTTTTCATATAATTAGCATATAGGAGTATTTTTTATTTTATTTTAAAAACTGAAATGATTAAATTTACTCTAAAATTTTTTATTATTATTATTATTATAATGTTTGGTCAAGAACAGTTCATTCTTTTTGTATTTTTAAAAATTATTTTAAAAAAATTGATAGCTTGTGCATAGTGCACTCAAGCATGTGGTTGATAGATGTTATTTAATTGGTGCGTGAGAAGCCATCAAGTTGAGGAATGCTAGCTTCTGCAATGACATTGGAAGCATCATGATGCAGTCTTCTATATGAAACGGCGTGTTATGTTTCAATGAATGATTATCGTTAATCATCATTTTTATTGTTTTTCTCTTTTCTTTCTTCTCCTCCTTGAATTTCATGCTGGTTATTAAAAAGATATGATTTGTCCTCTGATTTTATTATATTTCAGGTTTGACCTTCAATGTTTGATTTATAATTTTAATTCTTAGCTCTATAATTAAATTTTAATTTATTTTTAATTTTATTATTATATCCATAATCTTGTTTTTTATTATTTTAAATTTGATCATCGTTCTCTTAATTTTTATTTTTTGTTTTGAATTTTTTTATGAATTTGATTTTTCTTTTCAATTTTCCCCTTCAATTTAAAATTTGATGATATTTCAGGTTTGAACCTCAATGTTTAGATTTTTAATTTTGATTCTTAGCTTTTTTTTTAATCAAATTTTAATTTGTCTTCAATTTTATTATTAGATCCATAATCTTGATTTTTTTTCATATTTGTTTTTCATTCTCTTGATTTTGATTTTTTTGCTTTAGATTCTTTTATGGATTTGATATTTCTTTTTAATTTTATCTTTCAATTTAAAATTTTGGATTGTCTTCTCATTTATTTATTTTTCAAATAAGGTTTTCATTATCTTTATTGCTATTTTTTTATCATTATTTTATCTTTTTATATAATTAATTTTTTTATTTCATCATTTGATATTTGATTTCTTGAGATTTGTCTTCATGGTTTTTCCCATAGTTTTTCTTGAGATTTCATCACAAAAAGTCATCTTGCATTCATGGAATCATACTCAATTTGGTGGATTATTAATACTAGAATTATCCATAATTAAAGACTAATTATAAAGATTCATGAATTTAACACACTTTGTACGAACAAATTAGTTGAATCTATTTAAAATTGAATGAAGAAAATTAGACTAGAAATAGACCATATTCACATTATCACTAGTGTTTAATATAGGAACTTGTAAAAAGACTAAGAGAAAAAGAAATTCTCATAAACGTTTTTTTTAGGGAAAAAAATAACAGAGAGGAAAAGCTCAAGATACCAAAACACTCTCTACCATGTATATAAACTCCTTTCCAAAAAATCCAAGGTGATTTGATTGCAAAAATATTCAAATTTTTTTTTAAAAGAAAAATAAGGAAAGTATTGAGTATCAAACAAAGATACGTGATTTTATTATTACTCACTAGAATCAATTTTTTTTTACATAGAAATTACACATATTGATTTGTTTGGTGATCTGCTGATGTACTATATTGTTAGTGAAATCACTTTTAAGAATATAAATTAAAATAACATTTTAAAAATAACAATGAATTCTTACATTGAAAAACACGCAAATATATATAAAGAATAATAAAATTATTATATAGGTTTTTTTAGTAATGTATGGATTTTTTTTAAGTAAATAAAACTACTAAATACTATAATTAAGACCCATACAACTAGAAGCTAATATATACTTAAAATAAAATAATTTAGTTTACTTAATTTTAAGATATCTAAGGTCATTATTTATGTAATTAAAAATTAGATAATTACTATGTATAATAAATTCTTGAGGTTGGTTAATTTTAAATTATTAAAGGTTATTTTTTTCTTTTAAATAAAATAAACATTCTTCCATCTCAAAAGACATCACCTTTGAAGTGAAAATTAATTTAAATTTAACATGCTTTAATAAGAATCGCTTTCTACACTTAAAAGTTAAGTAAATGATTTTGTAAATCCTTACTAAATATTTTTTGATGATTTATTTTAAAGAAAAGGAGTGAACACTTGAAAAGGAGGGGGCAGGCAGGCTCGAAGTCAATCAAACGTTCAGTTGAAATACTGGAATGACATGTGGATTGGTGGCTGGTATGGATATATTTTACTAAATGTGTGTGATAGGTTCATGTGAATTAATTTTATTTTTAATATCATCAATATAATAAAATATTACTAAAAATATTAAAATTCCATGCACAAAAAAACATGAAATAAAATCTTTTATAAATTCAACAAATCCAAAAAAGAAAGAATATTTCAATTGCCTAGTTAATTGCATGAAGATTTTGGGTTAATCATATGGAAATATCATAAACTAAGAATACACAAAAGCATAAAATAATAAATCTAAATTAAACAAATTCAAATAAATAAATATTGCCAAAAAATTATGGTTTTTCTATATAATTTATATTTTTGCTTCGTTAGGATACAATGTATAAGATCAACATAATAAAATCTTTAAAAAAATGAAAATACCATAAATAAAAGAAAAGGCAATCAAATATAGAAAATTTAAATTACACAAAGACCAAAAATATAAACATCTTTATTGATGAAAGATTGTGTACTACATGATCAATACATTAAAATCTTATCAAATTTTTAGCAAGTATTTTTTTTTAAAGATTGTTATTTAGTATATTTTAAAAAAATATAAAAAAAATTACTACAAAAAACAACCAAAGCACATGCATAACCTCGGGCAATTGACTAGGTATTGTTTTTGAAAAAATATTCTATAAAAATTTAAATATATCTAAATAGTACCACCACCCGTACTTTACTAAAAAATTAGGGTAAAATTGTAGATTTTTCACTATTTATATGAAGAATGAAGGAGTTATTCTATTTGTTTATTCTTTTTTAGAAAACTTTTATCCTCTATTTTAAAAAAAAAATTATTTTTTTAATTTTATCCTTCAATGTTTTGTTAATTTTGAATTAGATTTCATAATTTATTTTGATTTACTTTTTGTGATGTTATCATTATCTTAAATAAATATAATTATATTTAGTTGGTGCTCAATTTGACGAACATCTTTTTCAATTGAATCCTTTTTAGTTCTCTTCTTAATTTTATCATCAATTATTTTATTAATTTTGAATTCATTTTCATAATTTATTTCTATTTGATTTTTATAAGATTATCGTAGTTTCAAACAAATATTTATAAATTTTTTTATTACTTAATTTTACGAACATCTATTTTTACTGTCATATTATTAAGTAGAGAAATAATTTAAAAAAAATTATTAAATCCAGTAGAATCAACAATATAATATTAGTTATTAGTTACTCAACACTATAAATACAAGTAATTTGGTTATTTAGAAATTAACAATTTTCTTTTCATTTTCTCTTGTTTTACATAAAATTAAATAAGTTTTTCAGAGATTTTGAAAACGTCTATTGTTTTCTATTCAAGGATTATTTATAATTTTAATTTTATATTAATCCTGAAACTGTATTTGCTTTAAATTTAATAGCAACTATTATATAAAAATAGTAAATCCTTATATTATAAAAACACACAATCAGCAATAATTTTATCCTTTCTATCAATACAAGAATATTCCCGGACATATTTATCGTGTATATACCAATATCTAACCTTTGAAGGATTGTATTTGAAGTTCAACCAAAAGGATTCACTGTAGATGACCGATATATGGGTTCATTCAAGTAATTGACCCAACATGATGAACTGTAGATGATATCAATGCACGTTGGCCCTAGCCCGCTAGCCTTATCTTGTCCAAGGCATGCATTGCTTTGTTAGCAATCGCTTGGAAGCACCAAGATGTAGATTGGACATCAATGGCAGTCCTGGATTTCTCATTGTTTTTAAAGCAGCCGCCTGACCACTGGGATCCACTGCCTTCCGCGTGAACATCTTAGGGTCAGATTGTTCCCGACCCTATCCGTGATATTCCTAGCTTGTCAAGCTAAGGCAAGGATAATTAACCTAAAAGAAAAACTTCATCAGGTTTTGATTTATATATATCCATGCAAGTTGGAAATAGCTGAGCAGTCACTGTATCGTTGCTGGTAATAAAAAATTAGCCCAAATCAAGACATTCCACCCATTCTCCTCAAGATTTTCATTTGTGGTTGGAGACCACTGCATGTAATAGACCTGATAGAAATTGAGTTTATGATTTACCTGTGATATCAGCTTAAACAGAAAGAAAGCCACTTTATTTTAACTTTAAACACATCATACGCCGGCCCGAGTTTTTCATCATAGAAACTTAATGAGATTATGAAAACAAATTAGGAATAAACGGTTGTTGAGTTGGAGAAGATGAGTGCACAAATAACAAAATAGAATGCACTCGGCTAATTAAGTAGAGTTATGGGTGTACATTTTCCTTCTCCTCCTGGACCTATAACCTCAACATCTTTTCCTTCCCCTTCATTTTTAGCATCCCTAATGTGGTATTGGGTATACTTCACCTTGTTGATCTAATTATATTTCAATTGAAATTTAAATGGTTTATTAGAGGTTTTTTTTTTTTTGTAATGTTTATATATAGAATTCTATCTCATTGTTCCCTACTATTTATATGAATTGCTATTAAAATCTTAAAACCTTAGAAACTCGTAGGTTTGCTTAAATCATTTAGCATTATCCATTGTGAAATTTGTATAAATTATTTTTTGAAGATATTTTTTGTTATGATTATAGATTTATTGAAAGCAATTGTTGACTCAAGAATCATAACAAACAAATAAAAATGGGCTGCAAAAATTTATTTTAATTTAATGATGAATATTTCATTAGTAATTTATTAGTATTGAAAATTGTCAACAGGATAAATAACTTGACGAGTTAATTTTTAACGATAATATTCTGTTGTAGTTCCTGTTAGTAATTTTCAATTCGAGAAAATTTTTTTGTACATCTATAGAATATTCCATAAGCATTTTCTAAATTATTATTAATTTTATTATTATTATTATTATTAGTGGTTCTTTGATTCACTTCGTGGCTACAGCCTAAAATCACATGGTTAAAGGGTGCCAATTTTGACAAATATTATTCAACGTGTCAGCTTTCTTGGTTAGTGAAGTAGATATTCCTCTCGTGAAGAGAGAATACTTTTCACCTCCATTGATCCATTCTTCTTGCATCTATATCAATGACACTATTGATTGAAAATCAAGCAAAACTAACTTGGAAGTCGTGTTTTTTTGGCAATAATGTGTGCGGAAATGTCGATGATGCCATTGAAGATATTGTATCCAAGATTGTCGAGCATGTTTTGCTTCAACTAGAGACAGCAAGTTGTTGACACACAAGGGTGTATGATCCGAAGTCTCGAAGTTGAATGAAGATGGTCCATTTGAATCACAGTTGGGATCTGGGACCATTTGACATGAATACACTTCCATCTTGAAAGATAGCAATTAAAATTAGACAAGCTGCTCTAAACAAGGATCATGACAACAAGGTCTGCAATACCCGAAACAAAAAAAAATCTCGGAAAGATTTTACCTACTTTAATTTGATTCACTTCGGCAACTAAACTTGAGCTAATACCACAGCAAAACCACGCTTCTTTTTTATTATTCAGGTGCTTGCCACGGCCTTGAGAATTCCAGCAAACTTGAGGGGAGTAACGATTGGTCATTCTCTCCTTGATCCTCACTCTAACTTGGGATTAGAGAGGAGATCATGGGCTATTAAGCAGTAAAGGCACAAAAAAGTGGCAATTTTAGGGTCCATGACAAGGCTGGCAGTGGCACCACCACCATCCCCATACACTCTCTTTTCTTGAGAGAAATAATAGTAATCCTAATCTAGACCCTGGAGTCATTGTCATCCTTGTGCTAGCCCACATTAACCTAAAAGCAAACCCCTCACAAGAGGGTTGTATGGCAGACCCCGACCCCCCCATGTTACTACTCCCTCCTCTCTGTCCCCACTTTCCAGTTTATAAACCCCACGTCCTTCCCAAACCCTCAAGCCCTTCACCTTCTCCATTGCCTATCTCTGATCATCTCACTCAATAATTTCTTGCGCCCAAATCACTCGCTCATCTCTATTTTCTGTTTATACAAAGCACATTTTCACTAGTATGTGTTCCTCTAAATCTAGGCTGAGCCAAAGTACCAGTAATATTGCAACTACCATTGCTAAAATTAATGGCCGTCCGGTACTTCAGCCAAAATCCAATCAATTTCCTACCTTGGAAAGACACAATTCACTTAAAAAGAACTCACCTCCAAAGTCTCCTACTCGGGAACCAGCTGAACCACCTGTACCATTGATGCAACCAGCTTGTAATGCTGCAGGTACTAAAACTAGGCTTCCTTCAGCACTGTCCCCTCCTATCTCTCCCAAGCTAAAATCACCTAGACCTCCAGCAGTTAAGAGAGGAAATGATCCTGGAAGATTAAATACTAGTGCTGAAAAGGTTTTGACACCACGTAGCACAACAAAAGTGACAACTAGTACGGTAAAGAAGTCGAAGAAATCTAACACTGCAGGAGTTCCACATTCTGTTGACACTTTCGCTATGAAATACTCTTCCTCTTTGTTACTTGAGGCTCCAGGTAGCATAGCTGCTGCTAGGAGGGAACAAGTTGCTGTTATGCAAGAACAAAGAAAAATGCGAATTGCTCATTATGGAAGAACCAAGTCTGCTAAGTATCAAGGGAAAATTGTTCCTGCTAATTCTCCGGCTACAAGTACCATCCCTCGGGAGGAAAAGAGATGTAGTTTTATCACTCCTAATTCAGGTTTCAAGAGAATCACACAATTAATTCCATTTGATTGACTTAACCTTCTATACACTGAATTAAAAGAAGGAGACTGAAGTGTCCAATCCGTACTTTTGTTTCATCAGATCCTGTCTATGTTGCTTACCATGATGAAGAATGGGGGGTTCCTGTCCATGATGATAAGTAATTCGTCTTTACTCATACACAGTGTATATAATGGCACTCATGAATCATGAAACTAATATGTTATTATTATGCAGGCTGCTGTTTGAATTGCTAGCACTGACAGGTGCACAAGTTGGATCAGAGTGGACTTCAGTCCTGAAGAAAAGAGAGGCATTCAGGTGTGTGATTTAAAAAGGAAAAAAAAATGGTTGAATTGAAATATTGATAGACAGAAATTGTGATTAACGGGTTCTCGGACATTAATTACTACTGCAGGGAAGCCTTTTCAGGGTTTGATGCAGAAATTGTCGCCAAATTCACTGAAAAGAAAATAACATCTATCAGTGCTGAGTATGGCTTAGACATAAGCCAGGTTCGAGGAGTGGTCGACAACTCTAATAGGATTCTGGAGGTAATGCAGCTTAGCTTTCATCACTTGTTCATATTCCTCAACAGTCATTTCAACCACTTTATTTCTTACCAATTTCTGTAGAATCTAACATCTTACTTCACTAATGAGTTTCCTGTTTGATAAAAGTAATGCAAAATTAAGTTTCTTCTAGAAAAGAACTTTGGATGGAACTGATTTAATAGTTAATTAATAACATTAAAAATCACTTAAAAAACTACCATGTGGACCCAGCCACTGTAATTGGAAGTGTTTGGCCATATTATCATTATCTGTCTTAACTTGGCCTAGTAACTGAGCATGTACTTGCCATGTTAAGATGTCAACAGACATGATTAAGAGACTTTAGTGTCTAAATTATCCCGATCAAACTTTAATTTATTTTCAGGTTAAAAGGGAATTTGGATCCTTTGACAAGTACTTGTGGGGATTTGTTAATCACAAACCTATCTCCACCCAGTACAAATCATGCCAAAAGATCCCAGTGAAGACCTCAAAATCAGAAACCATAAGCAAAGACATGGTGAAGAGAGGGTTTAGATTTGTTGGTCCAACTGTCATCCATTCATTCATGCAGGCTGGTGGACTCAGTAATGACCACTTGATCACCTGTCCAAGGCACCTTCAGTGCATAGCCTTGGCATCTCAACTTCCTCGTACTGTAGCCCCACCTTCGCAGAAGAAGTTAATTTGCAAGTGAAGCATAAGAAGTGGGGGGGGGTGGGGGGATATACAACATGATTAACATATTATATGGCATCTAGTGTGACCATAAATTAAATAGCAAATTAATATAGTTAATTATTCAGAGTATCTTACTACAGATATAAACTAGGTGATGCTTTGTAATGTTGTAATATAGTGCTTGCTATGAAGAGAGACTCTGTGGGAGTTTTCAGTGGTGGAGCCAAGATAGAATGGAATGATGAAATGAAAAATTAAAGGAGTATAGGAAGTGGGGGCATATGGGCACGCGATGGCATGTGCAGGTTGGCAGGCAATGACAAATGCACGGTTTCAACTCCCAATGCCTTCGTGACCACCACACCCTTCTCCATTATGAGCTTTAAACTGGCCGTGAGAGGTTGATCAGTGCAGAGCTCTTGGGCTAGACCTCCAAAATATTCTCTCCTTGCCTACATACTGTGTGGATTGGATGAATTGTTGTATCAGAAGCTTCCCTGAGGATAAAGATTATATTCTCAGGAGATACAAGACTTTGATCCTTCCAAGCCAAGTAGTGAGTTGTTGGCATTGCACCTCATTTCCTAACAAATTAGCCCAGATACATTTGTATTGGCCAGTTTTTAATTCTAACTTGTAAGGGATGCCAAGTTCATGTAATATCATGGATTAAATGTACTGTTTGAGTGCATTTTTTGCTAGCTGCTGTTGTGTGACTTTTGCCTAACAAAATATGTTAAACTTTTATTATCATTTGTCTCTATTAGCAGCTCACTGTATGTTAAGATATATTATATAGAATGACTCCTAAGTCAATCATATGCTCTTCCTCTTCCACGAGCTCTAATCTTCTTAGCTGTTTGCTTTTTTTTATATATAATTTTGCGCAGCAAAGTAGCAGGAAATCATGTATGGTGATTGATGACAGTTAATTCGTGGTTTTAACTTCATGTAAAGTGGGCATGTATTGGAGGGGGATCCAAGGCACTAGCTTGGGTTGAGGGACATTGTGATGACCTACCTCCCACCCAAATGCCCTTGTTGTGCTAGTAGGACTACACAGGATTCCCCTTTATTCAATGCGAGATCATTCATGAACTCCTTTTGGTTTTTGGTGGGATCAAGCATGAGAATGCATCTTTTTTTTCAAAAGAAAACCTCGAATCTAGTGCTTTTGGGGTTACAAGTACATGATTGTCAGTTGAGCTATAAGTTTATTGGCATCATAAGAACGTGTATGCACATGTTCATCTTCAAAGGGCATTGCCATAAGCATTTATTGGCATCATTTCTTAGATGCTTCACAAGAACATAGGCATTAGCTACTTCGTCATTAAAACCTCCCTGCAACATATCACTATTCAACTTCTAAGTTCTAGGTTAACCCCTTCAGTTTAGGCCACTGGTCATCTCTGGAAGAAAATACCGTGGGCTAGTGCAAGGAAGAGCGATGAGGCTAAGTGACCATAAGGCTACCGCTATGCTCCTTGGGTAGCTTCTGTATCCGTGCTAAATTGTTGAACGAAAAGAGACTAACAAAAGCCTTCAGTAATTGGTTGAAAGTTGAGGCTAGACTAGGCTGTCGTAATCCAATGTATTAAGGCCTGGGAATTTATAGTCCATGCATTGCAATTTTATGGGCTTCTCAATTTCCACTCCAGGCCACCACAGCATCCATTAACAGAACTTGAAAAACAGAATGGCACGTCCCTCTTATTAGGACTGGAAATATGATCGGACACTTCGATTTTTTTTCTTTCTATTTTTAACAATAGATGGCTCATCTTTATTAAGCTAAATCAGCAGAGAGCATAGACAGCATACAGCTTGGAGCTACATCCAGCCACTTCTCATTCTCTGCACTTCCAAGCACCAAACGTCTTGATACAAAAGCTAGTAATGAACTATATAGATGTCCTGCGCTGTGCTATAGGCTGGATTATTTTTTTAATATAAAATAAAGATTCCTTGTTAATCTTTGGATTTAAAAAAATAGATAATTAGGTCGTTGATTGAATTTAATAACTTCATCTAATCTAATAATACTTTAAAAAATATGAAAATAACAAATAAACAAAAATTAATAAAAATATATATAAAAAATAACAACAGAAAAATACATAAGCTAACTTGGATCAACCATTAAATCGACGACTTAGAACATGAGATTGAAATAACCTCAAAAAAAGTAAAGTAAAAAAATAATAAAAGTTAATTCATAATTAACAATATATATTAAAAAATAAAATTTTAAAAACACACTAAAAAAATTAGAAATCAACTAAAACTAACCTTCTTAACTTGTAATCTTGATTATGAGGTCAACACCACATTAAAGAAGATAAATTTAAAAAAAAAATATGAAGCAAAATCCTCAATAAACTAAATGTCACAGGTTAAAATAAAAAAATTAATTAATTAAAAACAACGACCAAAGAAATGAGAATTAAATTTTTTTTTTTAAATGTTTTCAAAACTTGTTGATTTTATTGGCTAAATCTTTATCAAGAAAATAATTTTGACATTCTTGTATAATAAAAAAAAACAATCAATTTGGGCAACCCCAATTAACTTACTTGACCTATAACTCAAGAGCTACTTGGTGTCAACCCCCAGGCTGGATCTAAAAACCATGATCAAAAGAATGAAGATTCAATTTTTTCATTAATTTTTTTTAAAAAAAACTCATCTTAAAACTCAGTGATTTTTTTTTTTGTAAAATTTAGACCAAAATAATATTATTTTTATATATTTGTAAAATAAAAAAAAAATTAGTTGCCCAGGTAACCCTAGCCATCATTAAAAACCATAATTGAAAAAAATACTTCTTTGTGAAAGTTTTTTAAAACCCATTGAATATTTTGTTAGGCCAAGTTGATATGGGTAGCCTTGACCAACCCACTTGATTTGTGACCTAAGACTTGCTTGGGTTAACCTTTAGGTTGGGTTTAAAAAACAGGATTGAAAAAATAAAAATCAAATTTGGCATTAAAATCAAACAATGAGGAATGAATTTGAAAAATAAATCAATTAAAAAAATAAATGAAACCAAAAGAAATTACAATGGAAAGAATAAGAACCAAATTAAAAACAAAAATCATGTATGAAATTGAAAAGAAAATCAATTGGAAGAAGGGTGAAAAGAAAAATAAATATTAATTAAAAGAATGAGAATCAAATCTAATATAGAAATAAAATAAAATGATAAGCATGAAATTTTAAAAAATTATAAAAAATTTTTAAAGCAAATACAAAAACAATAAAAAATTATAAGGATCACAATTGAAATAATACAAAAGGTTAGGATATTTTTTTAACTTTTGGTGGGTGGAGGAGAGAGAAAAGGGGGTGGGAAAGAAGAAATTCAATCTCCATCTAATGGTGGTTTTTATCACAATACACACCGGTTAATAAGAAGCGCCACCCCGCGATGCTTTGTCTAACACGAGAGCCATGATGTTTTTCTTGAGATGACGGTTGTGTATTTCTGGATATCAAAAGAGGTGTTATGCATTGTCTAAATAGCACGGATAACCTCTATATGCTGGTTTGTTCTTATCACGTGCCCACAACTTTTTATTTTTATTTTTTTATAAAAAACAAAACACTCCTAACCCCATATAAAATTTATATAAAAAAATTAAAATAAAAAGATATCAATACCTTTAAAGAAAAAAGCATTTGTTTTAAAATCCAAGGTTATTTTGATAATCTCATTATGCTCAATAATATAAAAAACTGAAAAAGCCCCTCTACCAGAGCAAACCAAAATTCTGCTTCTGAAGATATTTAGGACTTTACAACGCACAATAAAGAGAGTAAAGGATAAAGATACCCCTCACCAACTCTACAATACCAAATATACATTGTGTAAAAGTTCAAAATTACCCCTAAAGCCAGCCTTCGTATTTCTCTTTTTGAAAGATAATTTGATAAATTTATTGTAAAAATCCACGATGAAGTGTAAAGGGGGTACAGCAAAAGGTGAGCTCTTTTAGTTTTTTTTTTTTTAATGTGCAGTATGCACCGTATGATGGTATCTTCGTTGGATGAGATAATATTTATGATGGTCCCAACAAGTCACAGCTGCTATGCCATGGTCGTTTCAGTTGGACTTCTGTTGTCCTGGCTAGAAATATACTCGTTGAAACTCTCATCCTGTGTAAGGATAAGCCTGCATTAATTGCATGCATAATGTATGTTAATGATGATAAGGTAGCTTCGCTGGGATGTCCTAATCCCAGGTTAACGGTGTTGTCGGCCACACCTGGGTTATTTAATTAACATCTTAATTACCGTGTTCCGATTTTCGGTTAACAAATTTCCAATGCATAGTTTTTCTCAATATTTAAAATCAGTCTCTCACGTTTGATCTGAATTAAAAAACATAAAACAAAAACACCATTCCAGAAAAAAGAAAAAGAAAAAAGAGTGTATTTAAAAGAAAACGCAGACCGTCATTCTTTTTATTATGCGCCATCCAAGAGAAACTTCTCTGTTCTCACACTAGCTCATAAGTTTGAAGTTGTCTCAATTTACGCGTGCTAGTCGTTATCGCAATTAAATTTATCTATAAATTTAGCATTATTCTATAGTTTAGTTTACTCGCTCATGCTATGGCGTGGGTTGGTCAAACAAAAAAAATTGAATGTAAAAGATCGCATGCAATTATTTGAAATTGTTAATAAATTTAACATCTGAGTTAATAACTTTCTTTTTTATATTTTTTTAATTATATAATAATAAAAATAGATACTCATGAAATTAGATACTAATTAAATATCAAGATGTTTATTTAACACTAAATAAAATAAATTATGAACAGTAATAAAAT
This sequence comes from Populus euphratica, assembly GCF_000495115.2. Classification (NCBI taxonomy): domain Eukaryota; kingdom Viridiplantae; phylum Streptophyta; class Magnoliopsida; order Malpighiales; family Salicaceae; genus Populus; species Populus euphratica. The sequence goes on along the minus strand of NW_011499859.1, from coordinate 115,092 downwards.
CAATCAAATATTTAAAAATAAAATAAAATAATCAATAAAAAAATAAAGAGATAAAATAAAAAATAAAAAATAACTTACTTGTATTGATCTAGATGACCTGGTGTGCTCAGGTTAAGTCTATTCACCTAAACCATCTTTATTCTAATTTTTTATAATTTATTGTCAACAATTTATGCCTGTCCTTGGAATTTTTTAAACAAAAATAACATTCAAAGAGTCGCCTAAGATTTATTTAAGTCTTTTTTCTTTAAATATTTTTTTCCAATACAATTTCAAACTCAAACTCACTATCTGATTGCTCTATAAAATGTTTCAATAAAAAAATAAACGACAGATATCAGAAAGAAAGAAAGAAAGAAAACAGCAGAGTTTTTTAGTTAACAGTTTCACTCTTTGTACTGCTGTACAACAAAACCCAAATGATTTCAGTAACATAGACAATCTGATCGCGGACACGAAAATCCTATCAAAAAGAGTCGTCCTTTTCAGAAATACAAGTTGTGGTTGAAAACAAAATTAAGGTTACAAGCAAACACCATACGGTCTTGGGTCAAGCAGCATCTGACAAAGGTGCCGGCCGATCAGTAAAATATTAGAGCTCCCTTGCAGGCAAAGGGTCCCTTTCCGATGCTTATTGCATGCCCAGCCATCAACCCGACAGCAGTGTGTGTGTGTGTGTGTGTTGCGGAACAGTTTGCAGGGATCGATGTATTTTTTGTGGAACAGTTTGCAGGGATCGATGTATTTTACTTAACCAAATAAATCATTACGAAATTAAAAAGGTCTTGTCACGTCTTATTTTTAAATATTTTTTTATCGGAATAGTTGGAGATCCAACTTTCAAACGGATCATCCATTAATATCATTATTTTTCGAGAAATTAAATCCTAGGTAATGATTTCTGTAATCCAAGATCAATGATCAATGTCTACCTCTAGGAACAGGTAATAATGTAATCCAAGATCAGTGATCAATGATCAAAATCTTTGTTAAAGAGAATTAAGGGACGATAAATGGAGAATTACCTTGGAAGAGAATCCCAGCAAATAAACGACTCTACTCACGTGAGAAAATAAAAATACAATAAAATTAATTCGCGAGGAGTAAATACGGTACAACCAGTCTCAATGATATCACCACAACTGTTTGGTGAGGCGGGGTCCAACTCACCAAATAAAAGACACGCGCCCATTACTCTTTTGCGCCTTGTGCAGATTGCCTTACTCTGCAAATCCTTTCCATAAAATTAATTGTTTAAGAATTCCCGCAATTACAGGAATTATCTGGTCCAGAACCCTCCCGACTAGTCGTTAGCTGAGTAAAGGCTACTGATGACCTTTTTAGTGTGAGAGCTTTATTGGTCCACGTGTCAAGTGAGCTACGTGTCTAGTTGATGACGAGGTTTTAGTTTCTGGTTATTGAAACGGCGATTTTTGTGGTCCCATCTAAGGCCTGTGTCCTTTATGGGGGAGGACAGCCCCATGAGGAGGACAGCGTCTATGACAGACGAAGCACACACCGTTTCAGGGAAGACTCCATCTGTCTCCAAACCGCTTCCCTCTTTGTTTGCTTTTATTATGTTAGAGGCATGATTCTCATTTGACTCTTGCATGCTCCCCTAATCATGATATTCCTTCTGAGGTTCACTTCTTTTGCCTTCTCTTTCATTGCCAAATTCATGCTTGGAATTATGCCTTGGTGTTCTGGGCACTTTAACTTTGGTATATCATATTGTTATTTTCTTATTTGTTGGCTTATAAGATTATATATATATATATATATATATAGTGATTAGCTCTTAGTCTAATACTATATTTAGAAGAGCCAGATGCTTAGATATAACACAATATACATAACTTGTCAGGATTTTTCTTTTCTTTTCAGGTGACATAATTCTAGCTTGTTTTCAAAATGGGTTTGACAAGCAAATTAATATTTTATCTTCAATTACACACTGATTTGTCTAGCAAGATATTGGATTTTTGAGCTTGACATAATATAAGTTCAAGTGAGTATGAGTTTACCGAGTATTATATAAATTCAATATTAAATAATAAAATTTTATTTGTTTATTTATTTGATTTTTTAATATAAAATATTAGTGTCAATAATAATTATTTCTCTACATCACTGGGTATATAAAAATCTTCTTATGAACTATTATATTTTCATCAATATTAATATTAACTAGTGTCTATAATAATTATTTTTCTACATCGCTGGGTGTATAAAAATCTTCTAATGAATTATTATATTTTCATCAATATTAATATTGTGTAAGAAGTATTTATCATTTATTAATATTATCATGAAAAAATAATACTCTAATCTCTTTATTAAAACAACATATCAAGTTTAAAGAGTTATACACACACCTCTTTAATTACTAAGTGAAAGAGTTCACATTTTGTTTTTTTTAAATATTCTTAATTTACTTTGTAAAATATTTATAATACCAAAAACAAGAGCAAACATTGATATTATTAGAATATAAAACTTATTATCTCATTTATTATAATTACCTACTAAAAATTATAGAATTTATCTTTAAAGAATTCTAAACACTAAAAAAAAAAAAATTATTTTATAAGTGTTAAATTTTTCACCGCCATCATTTATTCCATGAGCTTTGAAAAAAAAAAGAGATAAACATGTGATTACCCTTGTTCAATCCCTCAAAAACCACATTTTCGTGAATATTGAATCTTGATAGGGTCAGCTTACCTTACCATGTTAACTGGACAGGAAGGAATGAGAACAGTTATCACTTGTACATTTGTATTTGACTATTAATATTCTATTCCAATTAAAGTTACTCTTAATTTTCTGTTCCAATTCAAAACGTTCAGGATTTATACATAATTAAAAATTAAATATCTTTAATGATGTGTTGATACGTGTAAATGAAAACGTCCAGGAAATCTCTTCGGATGAAAAAAGGGCGTAAAAAAATTTGGTTTAAAATCTTTTTAACCATATTAGTGATATTAATAATTTTAGGTGCTAGATATCTTTTTTCCGTCGAAGGTCCATCCAGCTGCACAAATAAGTTAATGTTTACTTATTATAAGTTGTATAATTTAATTAATTAGATTTTAAATTTATTTTATAAAGATTATTATTTTTAATTTTATAAATTTTAAAAATATTAAGAATTTATATCATTATTAATTTTAAAATTTATAAAATTAATCGAATGATATAAATTTTTTTGATTATCTATGTTAATAAAAAAAGAAAAGTGAACATTTGCCGCTCCCACTATTCTTTTTACGTTGTCCGGAAGAAGTTGTCAAATAATTATGGAAAGATGCATTGAAACTTGTCTGTGAATGGGAAGTCATGGCAACTAAAATTTAAAGCTGAATACGAGGATCCCTGTGGCCACGATTAGAATAACTACAGAATTATAAGCGATTACCAGAAATAAGGGACAGGAAATCTAAGAGACATTTCTTCCAGGCAACCCTGGCACCGCGCTTTGACCTGAGTTTTGGATTTTAGCCGTTTTCTTTACAAGCTCGACGTTTGCATGTAACCACGCTACGTAGCCAGGCTCCTGTTTTTGGCATTTAAAATAAATAGCGGAAACATGTTTTTTAATAAAATAATTATGACTCAGTTATAAATTTGAATATACTAAATAAGTTAGTTTTATTTTTTTATTTATTTAGATGATAAAAAATACATAATAATAATAAGTGGATTAAATTTAAAAAATAATTACAATAACTTTAAGAAAAAATATTTTCATAAAAAAACAAACAATAAAGTTTAATTTTTAACCCATTAAATATAAAAAAAAGCAAGTCATTTCTGGTTAACTCATAATATATAAAAAAAAGGCAAGTCATTTCTGGTTAACTCATAATATCTACAGTTTGTAAAATCAAAATAATTTGGTAGAAAAAAACATAAATAATCTCAAAACTAAAAAAAACATGAATATCAAGATGTGTTAATTTTTCAAACTTATTACTTAGAGTATTAAATCAAAAGCATCTTATTTGAAAAAAATCATAAAACTCGATTATCAATTAGTTAAAAGTTGAAGGATTAACTTTGAAAAAAAAATATCAATTACACAAAAGGATCTAAAATAAACAAAAAAATCATAATTAAAATAATAGAGATCAAAGTTAAAATAAAAAATAAAATTTATTTTTTTACTAAAAGATGACATTGAAAAGAAAAATTAATTGAACCAAAAATAAAAAACAATTAAAATGATGATGACCAAATTTGAAATGAAAAATAAAAATAATTTTTTTAATTGAATGATGGAATTGAAAAGAAAATTCAATTTAATAAAAAGCTTAAAAAAATGAAGATGACGAGGATCAAATTGGAAAATATAGACGGGATAATAAAATTAAAAATAAATAATTAAAAAAAAATATTAGAAGTTTAAATAAAAAGTTAAAGTTAAAATACCAACATTTTCAATGGAAAAAAAAAAATTACCAATGACAAATCAGACCAATATCACGGATACACACCATACTATTAAAAAAATAATATAGCAGCACTTTATTTTAAAATGTCAGGAAATGACACATATGCTGCTCATAGGTCACAAGTGCCTCACAAGCATGCATAATATACAATACGAGCCCCAAACTTTTTCTTACATACTTAGTTAAATACTAAATTGCCCCTCACTAGTTTTATTATAACAAAAAACCATTGTGAATAGATAAAGTCTTTTTAAAGTTAGTTTTATTTTTTTGATTTTTAATGGTATTATAGTTGTTTCACCATGTTTTTCTTCTTTTAATTTTTAAAGATTATTTTGAAAAAAAACCCAGTCCATTAAATATACTGCGAATTAAATGCCTCCGGTGAATTTAAAAATCATTTGGCTAAGTTTCAACGCGGGGCTAAAGAGAAACTTCGGAAACATACGGTTAAAAAAATAAAGGAAATAGAAACTTAACAGACCTAAAAGAAAAAAAACTTGAAAGCTCGAAAAAACGAAAAGAAAAATGTAAGATCCAAAGATAGAAAATTGCAGCACCACAGATTAGAATCTGCATCGGTGGAGTTCTTACTTTTCGAATTTGAGTCGTTTTTTCTGAAAAAAAAGTGGAATTTTCTCGCAAGAAGCCAAGAAGTGATGCGTATAAAGATTAAATTCCTACTGGCAACGTTTCTTTAATTACCCTCTCTTCAATGCCCTCCCTCTGTCAGTCTTTTATACATATATTAATTAACGTAAAATTGTCTTTCACAAACTGACAATGAGTGTTTTGTCCCCCCTCTTTCCGGGATTATCTGGCCTTTTAATTAATTAGAATTTAGAAACAAATTTGAAGCTTCTCATTTTCGGAGTACAAATCAAATCAAACCACATAATTGACAAATCCACTCTAATTTCAGAAAATACATCGATTAATCACCCAACGAAGAAAGATTACTACCTCCACTCTACCAATCATATCCTAACATGGACAGCCAAGCAATTTGGAATCTGCCCTTGAGAACAGTTATAAGAACACCCACAGACAGAAAAGGTCCCACGCGCTAGAAAAAGAAACAAGAGAGAAGGGAAAAGAGAGCTAGCTAGCTTTCTCTTCTCCGTCGTCACCTCTTTTTTATCCTCTCTCTCAAGCGGAACCGGTTGATCTTAAGTGTTTTACAGAGAGAATAAAAGAAGTCCGTCCAGTATGGGGAAAGAGAGATCAGAGAAAGAGAAAGTTGGAGGAGGAGAGCATAACAAGAGGAATATGTTCGTGTCTTGTGTTGTAATGAACTCGTGTGCTGCAGAGCTTAAACTTGTTTTAACAGCTCTTTTAGTTCTTTGCAGTATTGCTACTCTTTTCCAGATTCTTCCTTCACGTTTCGCCATCTCTGCTTCTGATCTCCGTTTTTGCATCTCAAGAATCACCACCACCACCACCACCACCACCACCACCATTGCCCCCCTCAACTCCACCACCACCACCATACCTCTAACCCCATCTCCACCCTCCGCTCAAAAAGATCAAGTGGCTGACAATGGTGTTATAAAGCGAGTATTTAACCCCTATGGTTCAGCTGCTTATAATTTCATCACCATGGGTGCTTACCGAGGTGGACACAACACTTTTGCTATTATAGGCCTTGCTTCTAAACCTCTCCTTCTCTACTCAACACCCACTTACCAATGTGAATGGGTCCCTGAATCGCCATCTGCATCTAATTCTACATTCTCCACCGTCTCTTATAGGATCCTCCCTGACTGGGGCTATGGTCGTGTTTACACTGTTGTTGTAGTGAATTGTACCTTTTCAGAGGCAGTTAATGGTGAGAATTCAGGTGGGAAGTTGTTCTTGGAAGCCTCAACATCAGGCGGTGGTGATAAAAATCTTAACATTACTGATAGATTTGAGGTTTTAAACGAATCTCCAGGTGATTTAAACATGTCCCCTTTTAGTTCGAAGCCTCAATATGATTACTTGTATTGTGGCTCACCTTTATATGGTGGGTTAAGTCCACAAAGAGTGAGGGAATGGATTGCTTATCATGTGAGATTATTTGGAGAAAGATCCCATTTTGTGATACATGATGCTGGTGGGGTTCATGAGGAGGTTTTGGAAGTCTTGAAGCCATGGATGGAATTGGGTTATGTTACATTGCAAGATATAAAAGAACAAGAGAGGTTTGATGGGTATTACCATAATCAGTTTATGGTTGTTAATGATTGTCTGCATAGATATAAGTTTTTGGCTAAGTGGATGTTCTTTTTTGATCTTGATGAGTATATTTATTTGCCACCAAAGAATACTATCAAGTCCGTGCTGGATTCCCTCTCGGGTTATACTCAGTTCACTTTTGAGCAAATGCCTATGAGCAGCAAGCTCTGCCTCTCTGCTGATTATGGTAGATATTACAGGTATATCCATGCTCGCTCCCTTTCCATTTTCACTCTTATTTTATTTTTTTGCACAATTGAGTTTAGTTTTATATCAGCACGACTGATTTCAAGCAGTCAGAACTACAAAACGGGTCCTTTTTTTTTTTTTTTGTTCTAGTTTTTGTGATATATATATATATATATATTCTTGTTCCAGTTTTTGTGCTATATATATATATATATATGATTAAAAATAGAGATCTGCAGGTTCATAGAAAGGTCCTGCTAGCACAGTAGTGGTGAAGTTTTTATATGGAGAAAATTAGGTTCTAGGCCTTAAAAAATTGGGGTGGATTGTTGGTTGCTTGAGGCTTTTGGGATTTAGCTCATCAGTCGGCTGCTTTTAATTAGCTTGTTTTGAATTTTCTAGTTTTGCTGTTTGGTTCCTCTTTCTTTTCCATTCTGGCAATTGCGCGTGTATTTATTGGGTTTTTAACTTAACCAATGATTGAGCAAAATGTTAAGAGCATTATTGGGTTTTTGAAATTAGTATGATGCTTTACCCATTTGTAATGCGGTGGTTGCCGGATTGGAAAATTTTAGAATTGATGTTGAACAGACAAACAAATGATTCAGTGGTTTGCTCATGTTTGGAATTATTCTTCTGGTGTCGTAACTTTGATTTCTCTCTCGTTATTGTATTAGGGCAGGTGGAAGTGGGGTAGTTTGAATTTTGTTCCAACAATATTATCCTAGTAATTTCTTTACTTTGGGGCTTGTCATTTCTTTTTTTATTATCAATCTTGTGTTTGTTCAAGTGTCATTGTATTTCCAAGAATAATAAAAAACTGAGGCTCGATCGCTGATGTTCACTTCTTAGAATAAGGTTAAGAGTTCATTGTGGAATGGAAAATGGATCGTGGTGACGAAATGAACTTTGAAAATGAATGAAAATCAATTGGATAGCCGTGAGCGATGCTGACATAGAATATAATGAGATTGCATTGATGTTAATATGGATGGGAAATAGAGGATTGCTATGCCGAGGCGGCTGCTGCTGGGACTTGTTATGATGTGGGGTTCTTACCTCTTCACCGAAAATGTCTATGATTTTGATCATGATACTGAGTTCCCATAAGATCTCCCTGTTGAGAAACTTGATTTCAGGAATTGCTTTCATGCTGTGATGACTGATGTGTCTAGTTCCTCCCTTGAGATATATCGGATGCATGCAGTGTTTGGAATTTCGTTGTTACTGATTGTAAAATGTCTGCAATTTGATCGAATTGCATCCTGTTCCCTTCATAACATGTCTTGTGATTTTGCTTGGATTCACAGAAAGTGGGGGTTCGAGAAGCTTGTTTACAGAGATGTGAAGAGGGGCATAAGGAGAGACAGAAAATACGCAATCCAGCCGCGCAATGTCTTTGCAACTGGAGTGCACATGTCCCAGAACTTCGCCGGTAAAACAACATACAAGACCGAGGGCAAGATCAAATATTTCCATTATCATGGAACCATAGCACAAAGGCGTGAGCCTTGCCGGAACCTGCTAAATGTCACAGAGATCAACTTTGAAAACGTTCCGTACGTTCTTGACACCACAATGCGAGATCTTGCGTGGTCTGTGAAGAAATTTGAGCTCAAAATGATCGGACCCAAAGTGCCCCACCCCCACCTTTTGGCGGTTTCCAAGCGGCCTCGTCGTTTTCGGCATAAATTTTCCATCAACGACGGCCAGCTTTGGTTTTCTTTTTCAACGGTGTGAAAGGTTTTTTAACATGGATTAATTCTCAAGTAAACATGTGCTGCAGAAAAGTCACAGGCTGTAGTTTTCCTTTTCTTCCTAGATCGTCATGACAAGTCCATGTTGTGGGCGACAAAACTTTGGTCGCTTTCGAATGTCTCCGTCTAGCTCTTAACTAACGTGAAAAAGCAAAATGATTTTTCTTCTCTTATCATCATCTTATGATTTATTCAAGATGTTAGGTAAATTCTTAAGATTAATCTTCTTTCTTTTGTGGCATATGATTAAAGGATATATTATCAGATAATAATAAAAATTATATTATAAGATTTTATTCAGTAATTTAAGTTATTATATTAAATGATTTAAGTTATTGGATTGTGATTATTTTTTAATATGGTATTAAAATCTTAATAATCAAATAATTATAAGTTTGAATCTTATTATTTTTTGATAAAAAAATTAAATACAATATAAAATAAATTTATGTAAATTTAAAGTCACTTAAAAATTTAAAAAATTATGTTAAAAAATAATATAAATTATATAATAAAATCTTACTTGATTTCATTTAATAATTTAAATTGGGTTGAATTTATATATATATATTGATTGTATTTCCCACCCGGGACACAGATGGATTCAAAGGTTCACACGTAACCCCCCCTCTTGCCCAGCCAACCATGGAAGATGTTATAGATGCTTCGATAAAACATCGATTGCTAATTATTATTTATTCTCTTAAATGAAGACAGTTGTCACTTAAATGAAGATCCCATTAAAAAAAAAAAAACTATGGTATGTGCCTGTGTATTTTATCATATATATATTTCTTAGAAAAGAAAAGGAAATCTGATAGTCATAAATTTGGTTTGGTTGGCGGTCCCATTTCTACTAAATAATTATGTGCTGGATGAATTGGAACAATATTATTAGACAATCTTTTATATGCAAATATAAAAAATAATTTTTCTAAATAAAAAAATATTAATTTAATATATTTTCAAATAAAACACAAATTTAGAAGAACAATAAATACAAGCATTCAAAGGCTCTCCGCCGTACCAACAGCAATATTCTCTAGCATGTTCTCGATTCTTACCAGTGCCAGCTCCAGCTAGTTCAACATCTGCCCCCCATTCTCCAGCTATTTCTGAGAGAGTTTTCTGTCATGTAGCGAGTTAGTGACAATGAGCTTTCCTTTTCCTGTTGCTGTAGCATAGCATACTGCATAGTTCGTTTCTGTGCTTGTAACTGCTTTTAAGTGTGTTTAGCTGGAAAAAAAATATAGTTCTTTTAAGGATTTTTAATTATTTTAATGTATCGATGTTAAGGTAAAAATTCTGAAAGAAATATTTTTTTATATTTTTAAATAAAAAATATTTTTAGAAAACGAAATTCTAACTGAAATCATTTTTAATATATTTTAATTTTAAATTAGTTACAATAAATAATTATTGAATTATGATGTATAATAGTCACTTTACAAATCACTAATAATAATAATAATAATAATTGATCACATAAACCTGGTTCGTGCTTTCCACCCAAATCAATAATTAATCTTTAAGAGTTTTGTTTATTATACATAAGTTATGGTATTAAAATAGGTACAATCAAAGAACGAAAATTATAATGCAGGGAAATGAAAGCGACATGGTGTGGAGTTCCTGTAGAAGAGGACAGCCGTATAGGTTAATTTTTCATCCTTGGTTTATCATGCCAATGGTTTTGGCTTTGTATGCCAAGTAATTAGCAATTTCAAAGATAAAAAGTTAATTTTTCTTTCTTTCTGAAAAAGGGTTGAATGATCTCCATTGCTTGAAGTGCAGTGAGTATCAGACAGAGGAGTTCGATAGCTTGACACGATCACACCTCTGAGAAAATCTACTCCTGTTGTTGCTTTCTCCTTTTCTTCTGTTACAATATACCATCCACCATTGCCATTAATTTACTTAAGAAAATGGCAAAGCGATACCTCTTTGTTTATTTCTGTATTAAGCTATTAGTTATCTCTTTAATTTAGCTCATTATTTTTAGTTTTGACAGGGAGAGACAGAGAGTTGGAAAAGGTATACTTGTTGGGGAACAGCATCTCCAAAAAGCATTGCTTCTCTGTTTATATTCTTGTTCTATCCATTGTATAGATTAATTCTAGCTCATAAAAAAAAAATGGATTAACAGGGACAAAGCACATGAGGGCATGTGGAACAGGAATGTGGATTGTTCTTGACGATTTATGTCTGTCAGTCTGTTTGCGTTACGTTTTAACACAGGAAGGGACGAAGAAGGAAGAGGGATTGTTTTTTTCCAAAATTGATAACAGGGAACCCAACTTCAGCTGCTGTCAACTTTACTTTTTTCAGCTTCTAGTACTTGATTTCTGACAATTAATAACCAGCTCAGCAGTTTAGGTGAGTTTTCTGTATTCAATGAGGATGAACAGTGGCAATAAATCTTTCTTCACATGCATATACAATAATGCAACGGGCAAAAGATTTGTCACGCTTGCACTGGGCCTCTCTCACTTTGTTCCTACTCCAGGATTATATTATAGTATAAACAAAATTTAATTTTAAATTAAATATGATGACATAATTGTGCAGATAAAATGTAAATTCCATGTTGTATGTCAGAAAAGTGTGCAGGAACTATTTAGGATGAGAGATTCCAATGCCACAACCAATACTATAATTTTTATATTTATAGTGATTTTTTTTTATTGATAGTTATATTTATAGTCTTTCAATAAGAAACTTGCTGCCATAATCATAGAAAAACTTTACCCATTTTGATTTATTTATACTTTCATAGTTCAATATAATATATCATAAAAACTATATATTTTATTTTATTGGTGAATTTTATGTACAACTATCAAGTAGATCATTTATTATTCTATCAGTGAGTAAATATTAACAATGATATTTATAATAATTTCTTTTTAAAAAATCTATTAAACAAAAACTAAAACAACTAAACTAACATAAAATTCAAATATTTATTATAAATTTAAATTTAAATACAATTAATTTAGAATAGAGACGCTGAATGAGAAGGAGGAGACGAGTCTTCGCTTGGTCTATAAAGCGAATAAAAGGGAGCACATGTACTGACATTGATAAACAATTAATTGTGCATTTTTATCTAAGATGAAATTAACTTGGGATGTTGTTACCCATAACCTATTATAAATAACTTTTTATTTTTATGTTGACAAAACAAAGATATATTCATTCTAGCATTGATGTTGTCATTTATCTTCCTTTTAACATTTATAACCGTGTTGAAAATATTTTCAAATATATTCTTTACAACATTTATGACATTAAAATTATGATGGGGGATAGTAGTCTTTCGATAGGAAAATTCCTATAAAATACTTCGTTTTATTCAATTGTGGATCAAATCAAAAAAATAATTAAGAAAAATATAACGCACATAAATAGAACAATTAAAAGTAGAGGAACAAAATCAAATAAAAAATCAAATTGAATAAAATACCTACTGATAAAATTGAAAAAAATTCAAACTTCAAAAGGTATCAAAAGCCAAATAAATAATGATTAAAAGAATAAAAATAAAAATTGATAAGATTATAAATAAGAGGACACAAAATGAGAGTGACAAGAGAGAAGAAAAAAAATTATACTATAGCCCAACTAGATCCTCTTTATAAGCATGTGTTACACCGCGATAGAAAGAGAACGACGCACAACTTCCAATAAGAAGGTTGAAGTAGGTGGTGGCCAAGTGGTAAGGACTTGGGATCAAGGGGTTTGCTCCCTCTGTGGTCTCAGGTTCGAGTCCTTGGTTGCTCATATGATGGCCACTGGAGGCTTACATGGTCGTTAATTTCAGGGCCCGTGGGATTAGTCGTGGTGCGCGCAAGCTGGCCCAGACATCCACGCTAATCTAAAAAAAAAAAAAAAGATTGAAGTAGAACTTTGAGTCATGAGCCACTTAAATAGCATGAAGGTATGATGTGCTAATATATGTGTTAGGTTTTTTTTAATAATTTTTTAAAAGTTAAAATTATAAAAATATCTTTGATAAAATCTAAAAATAACAACAAAATTAGTTAAAGAAACCGAAACACTCTCGCAAGAAACCTTTGTGTTTTCAAATTATAAGGTTAATTCTATCATTTTATTATTTAATAATATATATTTGACCTTTGTTCGTATAATTCTATGATGAATTTGAGGGGCAGACAAGGGCAACAACAACGAAAATAGCTTTCATTGCCCATAATTTTTATATTTATAGTGAATTTTTTTTATTGATAGTTATATTCACTTGCTGCCATCATTATAGTAAAACTCTATCCTTTTTGGTTTATTTATACTTTCATCATTGAATATAATATATCATAAAAAAATTATATTTTATTTTATTGATAAATTTTATATATAACCACCAAAACCATCTATTATTATATGAGTGAATAAATATTAATAATGATATTTATAATAATTCCCTTTTAATTTCCTAAAATATATTAATGGACGATGTCTATTGGTAATCCTATTAGTAATAATTTAAAAATATATATTTTTTAAAAAATTTATTAAACAAAAACAAAAACAACTAAAACAACTAAACTAACATAAAATTTATATATATAAAAAAAAATCAACGAAAAATTTATTCCAATTATGTGGACAGCTGTATAAATTACTAGAACAGAACACAACATTTTTTTCCCCGGATTATGAAAAAGTTTAAATATAATTAATTTAAAATAAAAACACAAAATGAGAAGGAAGAGGCAAATCTTCGCCTGATCCATAAAACAAATAAAAGGAAGCACATGTATTGACATTGATAAACAATTAATTATATATTTTTATCTAATACGAAAGTGATTGGGGTTTTGTTACCCGTAACCTATCATAAATAACTTTATATTTTTATGTTGACAAAATAAAGATATATTTATTCTAACATTGATGTTATCATTTATCTTTCCTTTAATATTTATAATCGTGTTGAAAATATTTTTAAATACATTCTTTTCAATATTTATGACATTAAAATTATGACGGGGGATAGTGGTGTTTTGATAAGAAAATTCCTAAAAAATACTTTGTGGATTAAATCAAAAAAATAATTAAGAAAAATATAAAGCACATAAATAGAACAATTAAAAGTAGAGGAACAAAATCAAGTAAAAAATCAAATTGAATAAAATATCCACCAATAAAATTAAAAAAAATTCAAACTTCAAAAGACATTAAAAGCCGAATAAATAATAATTAAAAGAATGAGAACTAAAATCGATAAAATTACAAATGATAATTTTTTTAAAAAAATTTAAACGTGTTTTTCTAAAAAATAAAAGAAAAAAGAAAAAAAAAAGTTATACTACAGCCCAACTAGATCTTTTTCATGAGCACGTGTCACACTGTCAGAAAAAGAACGACACACAGCTTCCAATGCCAAGGTTGAAGTAGAGCTTTGACCATTGCACGATTCTTCATGAGCCACATGAATGGCATGAAAGTCATGACATGCTAATGTGTATGTTGGTTGTTTTTTAATAATTTTTTAAAAGTTAAAATTACAAAAATATATCTAATACAACCTAAAAATAACAATAAAATTAGTCAAAAAGAATGAAACACTCTCACAAGAAACCTTTGTTTTTTCAAATTACAAGAAAAATTCTATCATTTGACTATTTAATAATATATATTTCACCTTTGTTCGTATAATTCTACGATGAATTTGAGGGGCAATATCCAAATGTGCTCAAAACAAAAGCAACAACAACGAAAATAGCTTTCATTGCTTTCAGAAAATTAAGCTTTCCTCTTGTTGTTTTTTTTTTTATATATAAAAAAAATCAACCAAAAATTTATTCCAATTATGTGGACAACTGTATAAATTACTAGAACAGAATACAACATTTTTTTCCCCGGATTATGAAAAGATCGAATACAAACTTAGCTAACACCAGAACATAAAGGAGATACAAACACAACAATCTATCGCAGCTAAATTACAGGTAAAATCATATTTTCATTGATTTTTGGAAGAGAGACAGTGATATAAACATTATAGGGACAGGGCTACTGTTACTGTCATCTAATCATGCGAGGGGGAGTGTCCATGCCAGACGTCCATGGTACTGGAGGATGCAGGGTGGCTTTAGATGTTGGTCCCGATCGATGGCTGTTCGGAAATGCAGAAGGTATTGTTTTTTAAAATATTATTTTTTTAATTTATTCTTAACAGTAGTAGATCAAAATACTATTAACTGAGAGATTCAGTGAGATCTGATGGACGATCGAACCTTGGAAGGAGCTGATATGATTGTCGTCGGTTGCTACGTCGTGGCTTACTTCTGCATCCAAATTTATTACCGATGAACAGAAGAGAAGGACTTCATTATCTTTCTCCTGCACAAGTCTGAATATTCTTTGCAACTAAAAACACATGCGCAGAACCTTGTAAGACTCTGATCTCCTACCTAATTAAACTGATGGAGGCATCAGAGGGTCCAGGAAACTTGCTTCGTAGATTTTTCAATTATCCCAGCTCAGCCTTCTACGCTTTCAACTCCTACTAAATTTAAGAGGACTAATTTTTTAAATACACTCAGCAAAGAAATAATAACAGTTATTTTAGTTAATGTAATAATAATAATGATAATAATAATAATAATAATGAAACAAGAGTATTCCCTCAAGAAATAAAATATTTCACTCCTTAATTTTAAATATTGGATTCCTGCGAATATTTATTTTAGTTACCTTAGTTTTTTACTAAAAAATATTTTTTTTGTCAAAATAAAAAATATATAGATAAGGAATGAGGATATCAACTTAAGAAATATATTTTCTCCTTTAAGATTTAAATTTTTCAAATTCTTTGCAAATATTTATTTTAATTTTCATAAAATTAAATAAAAATTACTGGCGTAAAATCTATTATAGTATTACTTTAGGGATGGAGATAAGATTATTTTTATTGATACAAATCACTGATTAGGGAAAGAGGTAATCAACCAATAATCTAGTTGATTAATTCATGATTTTAAGATGATATTCAATTAATTAACCTTAAATTGGTAAGAATATATTTTTATAGGAGGAATATTTGCAAAGTTGATGCCCCATGAAGAATATTTTGAAAAGGGTTTATATACATTCTATATTGGCCAAAATGATCTCGTTGCTGGAGCTCTTAGTGTGTCTGTTGAGGAAGTGAATGCATCTGTTCCTGCTATGGTCAATGCATTTTCAACAATGTTCAGGTATGTACGTAACTCATTCCTGCTACTTTTCCTCATCTAAATATCTCCAATATTTTTTGCGAGAAGAATTTCAGTGCACATTTTCTTACTTGGCAACTTCATCAACTCGTTCAGCTAGCATGCATGTGCAGGGTTTACCATTTTGAGTCATTTTATCTCTTGGAATTATAGCAGCTAAAAGTAGTGGAGTCTTGTTGATGGATGCAGCGCATATACAACTGGGGAGCTAGATCGTTCTGGACTTCATAGCACTGGACCAATTGGTTGCCTTGGTTATATTTTAGTTGGTTTTCCCGCAGCAGGGAAAGATGATGCTGGTCGCGCAAAGCCTTACAGTGAAGGAGACGGTATTTCAGCTCAGGAAAGATTTTCCAGCATCTGTATTCACGTATGTAGATGTCTATTCTCTGAACTATTCTTTGTTCAGCGAACCTGAAAAATACGGTATTATTCCCCTTAAACTACACTAAAATCGCATGGAAAAAAATTATATCAATTAGATTAACAACCTGCAAACAGCTTTTTGTTCATTCTAAAATTGTGATCTTATGGTCTTACAGATAAATTTGATGTGATTTCTCTGCAAATTGTAGGATTTGAGCTTCCTCTTGTAATATGTTGTTGTTATGGCAACAAGCATGCCTTTGGCAGTACTGCGGTATGTGGAGCAATCTTCACAGTAAAGGGTACACACAGAAAACAGTAGGTTCATGTGATCGCCCCTTGTTATGGGTAGTTTGGGATGGATATTGATTCCAAATTTGTCAACTGAAAACTCTCTTTCGATAACTTTGTTGAAAAACAAAAGCTATAATTTGTAGTTTTTTTAATTTATTTTTTCAAATTACAACCACAAAAACTATCATAATATCAAGCAACTATAAAAAGGAACTGGGTAGTTTTCACTTTCTTGTACAACTCGATCTCATTGTAATTAAATGGAAATGGAACCTGACCAAGTGCAAAAGATCACCTATCCATAGATGCTAAAAACTTTCATGCTGGTACACTTGACACTGGAAAAGTTTCACATAAACCTGAAGAAGATCATGCGATTAACCCAGAAAATGAAACAAAAGAACAAGAAAAGGAAAAATTCTAGTACAATTATCTTGTTCAACCTTCTCTGGCTTATTTCCAGAAGATGGCTGGAAAATGAAGGATGCGTCACATTCTGGTAAAATCTGTCATCCAAATCTGCATAATTGCAACGAACTGGGAAAACATAATGCTTGAAAGAAAGTTGGCAGAAAGATTCATGCACTCTGCGCTTCTAAAAAGGCTTTGAATTCCTCCCTAGCCTTCTGCAAGCGAGGTGTAATGCAAGAAGTTGGTGAGGTAGGGTGCGATGTGGGCGATGATGTTGAAAACCTAACATGACGAGACAATTCATGGGATTTCCTGGGTGCTGCTCTTGTTGAACAACTCTTGAGAACTTGTTTTTGATCCTTGTCAAAGATGAAGGCAGCAGCAACCGGTGAATTTGCATCATTCGCACTAGCTTGGATCAACTCTAGTGGCAAATCAAAGTAAAGATTCTTGGAGTCGTCTTCATGGTCATTTATGACGGCCGATGAAGCCCATGAACCACATTCAAATTTTTCCACAGAAACTGTCCTGGATATTACATTTCCCAAATCTCCTCTCACTTCTTCCTTTTTGGGTCTCACTGGTTTTCCCTTTGCAAAGCCTGGAAGGTAGAAGCATAGCACACCACATTTCAATCCATCATCAATAGGATCCATGTTTTTAACAGTTATGTGATCTTCTTTGCTAGCCTCAATTTTGAAGTGTCCATGAGGTCTGTTATCAGATTTGCTAGCATTTGGTCTGGGGAACCAAAAATTAAGTTCGTCAGCAGGTGCAGCTGTCCTTCCTTCTACGCAAGACTTGTTCCTTCGCAAGTGAATATCTTGTTGAGCAGCAAGGGGAGGATGTGCTAAAGAATGTCGACCAGCAAGATTGTCAATCTGGCGGGGAGATGCTTGGCTTTCATTTTTCCATTTCTTCTTCAACATTGTCAAGCTGAACCGAGGGGATGAGCAGGCTGAGCTGGGGAGGCTGCCTGCTATAATCTGGGATGTTGCAGGCAGTGCAGGTGGTAGCAGGTCCGGAGTTGGTGCAGTCGACACAGGCAGCAGCATGAAATTGAAGCTAGCCTCTCTTCTTGATGACTCTCTCAACGAAACTGGATCCGCTGAAATCTGCTTTTCGTTTTGCATGCTCTCTTTTCTAATCAACTTTTTAGATTCTTCAATAGCCATGGATTTGAAATCGTGGAAATAATCAGCAGTAATAATACAGAAGTCTAGATCATCAGAAATTTCAAGTGTTTCATGAGTGCCGTTGTTTGAGGTGGGAAGGACAGTATCTGAAGCTGGGAGGACCATGGTGTTTCAGGTCACAAACTAGCTAGCTATGAGAATGAAGTGAGAGATTAGCAACTAATAAGAAAGGTCACAAACCTGGCAAAGCGAGGACGTGGGCAGCAAGTCACAAGCGTCAAAGGGTAGTGAGTTCCATGTTTTCCCTGCTCACTCATATAAAAAACGACTTATATAATATTGCAAAAGAGTTAGCTTCCTTGGTTACAATCTCAAATTAGATGAGAGTGGATTTACAATTTTCAAAAGGAGATCATGTTATTATGCCCTCACAAAGATGCTCACCATAACCAGCGTACAGATTCAATGAACGAGGCAGATAGGACCTGGCTTGTGCTCTTGAACAAATATTGCAGTAATGCTAAAGGTTGTACGGTCTCATTTATCATATCAACCAGCAATTTCAACAAATGGTTTTGCTACTAGAATCATATTATGTCTTTTCTGTTTTCCATATATGAAGTTATAAACCCATATGATAAATAAAACATATTTAACAGTGACTTTCAACTGTGTTAGAGTAGTTTCTTACCACTACAAATGTTTCATAAGTATAAAATTTTAAGAGCTAGCTGTATCATGCTTGCATAAGCATCGGCACCACATAAATAGCAAGCTCAAGAGGACCAGCCAGACCATGTTAATTAAACCCAGCTGCCCCGGGCTCAGGTCCGCAGGTTAACCTGATTGACTTTTTAATTAAAATAATATTATTTTATTTTTAAAATAAAAATAATATTACTTTCTAAAAAAAATAACATCAGACCAGTTTTTCAAACCAGTTTGACTTTTTCAACTTTGAGTTGATTTCTCTTTTACGCCCGTCCAGGCTGGGGGACTGGGTTTACTAGGTCCTGGGTCAACCTGCTTATCCAAGCCAGGTAAGGTTTAATAAATGTGGTTTCCAGGCTATTGTATAAGAAATAACACGCAAACAGACGACCCTTAAATGAAACACATTAAACTAATCAGAAAGAGAACAAACCATAGCTGGTTCGTCATTCAGGCCAGTATACTCAATTTCAGCAGCTGAATCCCATTCAATTTTCAATCTCTTTGCAGCCTCTTTAGGATCTTTACCATTGTCGGTGGCTTTTGCATAAAGGAATTTGCCTGGGTTTGTCACTGGTGCCTCAACCTACTCAATGAACATGGCGTGTATTAACAAAATTCTCAGACAGACGGCACAAAACCGTTGAGGAATACATCAATGTTTGGCAGAGTAATTGAAATCGAAGTGAGTTTAATAACAAAGAAACAACATTATTGAGCTAATTTGTAGTACAATATTCAGCTACAAGAACATTGAACAGTAAGTGGATTGAATTAATAATAAGCAAACGAAATTCCCTCGCTAAAAAGTATGTCTCTGTTTTTCCTGAGAAGCTCCAACACCTAATCAAATGACACAGATATAATCAATTGGTAAAAACATTTTTTTAATATATATATATATATATATATATAAAGAAAAACAAGAAAAGAAGAAGAACAGTGAGTAGACAGGAAATGAAAGAGACCCTTTTGATATCTCGAACATACTGGAGTTCTTGAGGGCTAGGAGGAGGTGCTTCATCTTCTTCCTCTTCTTGGTCTTGGACACGCGATTCTACGTCTTCTTTACGAATCAACAAATGACGAGTCTTTCTCCTTCTCGATTCATTATGGTAGAGGAAAATCTTGGCCAATCTTATCGTCATTCTCTCATTCAAAGGTGTGTATTGGTGAGGGTGAAAGCAGAGTGAATTGGAATGTGAAGAAGAAGAAGAAGTTGGTAAAGTTGCAAAGCCATCATTAACATTATCTTCTATCTCTTCAGTATTGTCTATAGCAAGAAGAAAAACTAGTAGTAACAGTACTAGTTACTGATTTGAAGTTGATGATACATGTCTGTGTTGAGCATTTGCATTTTAAACTCTTCAAGTTCATTGTTTAAGAAGGTGATGGTTCCTGGTTGCCATAAAAACTGTCCCGTTAGATTTCGTCGCCTATGGCATTAGCATAGCATGCTAGCCTTTTGCAGTTTTGCCATTCCAAGTTTACGGCCCAAAAATTACTCCATATTCATTGGGCTTGTGTTTCGTCAGCCAAGCCTGTAATAATCAGTTTGGAAAGGGCCCCCAATCACTCCTATGTTTGTTTCCACACAAGCTCTTATGAAAATGATTTTGTAAGATTTATTCGATTTAATTCAACTGGACTAAATCATATAGGATGAATTCCAATAAAGATTTTTTAAAACATTTAAAAAATAAAAAAATTGGTTATTTTAATTAAAAAAATTTGATACCCTGAATATACTTAAAGAATAAAAAATCCAGAAATATAAACAAATTTTGGCAATCCTCAGTCATTGAATTTTGTAAAACTATTTAAGATACAAAAAAAAAATCAATATTTTCCAACAAACTTAAACTTTTCACATTGCTATGAAAAAAATAAAAAATGCTCAATCATTAAATTTTTTTATAAATTTTAAATTTAAAAATCTTTCTTAGTAAGAATAATAATTTTTCAAAATGTTAAGACATAAAAAAAATTGAAAGAACTTAGTTATTAAAAATTGAAAAATAAAATAAAAAATGAATTCAAAATATCTCATCCATTAAATTTTCTCAAAATTCTAAAAATAATCATAAACTTAAGAAAGGAAAGAATACTTTCAAATGCATTTACTAAAAAAAATCTCCAAAATGTTCAACCACTAAATTTTTTGAAAATTTTTAAGAATAAGAAAATAGAAATCTTGAAATCTTTAAGAAATAAAAGAAAATATGAAAATTATCTATAACTAAAATTAAAATTAGAAAAGAATAGGTTTTAAATTAAAAAAAAATGCATGTCGAAGTATGAAAAATACCAAAAGATACATTTTGTTAAAACATTTCAACAACAATATTGATAACACTTTTAACATTTATTTTTATTAAAATCATGATTTAACTCGTAAAATTATTTTGATAAAATCTTACAAAAATAATGTAATTCTAGAAAGTGGGGTGAGCTATCTTTTTCGAGCTAAAAATGTAATTTCACAATCTCGTGAGGGCGATGGTTCATATTTGAGTGAATGGATGCCATTGCTCAATTATGTAATTCTCAAAATTAGGTATTTCTTTTAGTAAATGATGAAGTCGACAGAACTTGAGGATTGGATTTGATTTTTCATAACTTCATGATAGCTTCAAAATGAGTCGTAAATTTTGTTTTTATGCTTGATTGTTCATGCAAAAACAAGTTTTTTATTGAAACATAAAATCCTATCGTACTTAAATTAATAAATATTTTATAGATATGGATCATATTAACTTATTACTTCGTGAAGATCCTGCTGGGCTCCTCCCCTTAAAAATAAAATAAATAAATAAAAAAAGCCATGCAAGTAATAGTTTCTCTTCATACAACTCAAATCATTCAAAGATGCCTAGAGAGGTAGCATATCCTTAATTGTTAAAAGAATGCAAACATTTGCGAAGCCTGTGCCTTCCGTGCATAATTTTATTATATGTTTTTTCAACAAGTCGTTTATAGAGTGGATTAGAGATAAACTTACATAGTCATATGAAGAGCTTGTGAAGAAAATCTATTCTAAAAAGCATAAAGGTGTCATTAATTAAAAAAAAAAAAGATTACCAACAGGGTTAACATATTTTATTTGAAAATGTGATCTTGAAAATATAACAAGAAACTTCGCCTTCCCTTTTAAAACTAGTAAAAAGCCCTCCAAACCTTGTCCTTCGCGGTAAAGACCTTGCAGATTCACCAGGCCACCATTCTTAAGCAGGCCCAGTCTGCATAATTCTGAATATGATCCATCATAGTTCACAAGTCTTTTTCACAGTACTTCAATTTCTGAGTTCTCTGGGATCATCATTACTCTCACAAAAGACCTATCATGTCAAGCACCGATCCTTATCTCAGCCTGGAACAAAAACAATGGAAAGCACCCCATCCTTATCGAACCAGGCAAATTGATTCTTATCCAATTTAATCATAGCTCGAAAAGAAATCAATACGATCAAGGGTCTCGCTTTATTTAACGATGATCATCATCTGTGTGTATAGATCGCAGGTAACTGTAGCACTGTGAGGTTAGCTGGGGTCGTCAAGCATTTATTTCTTCTCCTTCTTTTTTCTTTACAAGTGTTGACGATGCAACTGGAACAATTTATATTAATCCATCGTAGGTTCTTTCGGGTTTTCTATTTAAAGCTTGCCGTGCCTAGCACACTTGGAATCCCTCTCCCATAATTCCTTTCACATTTCTAATGTGAGATCAAGTGGGATTTTATTCTTGGTGGCAGCTAAATGATTACGCGAATACGATTATTATTTTATTCTGGGCCTTTTTTATGATTCATTGATCATAGGATAATTTAATCTCTTTAGCTTTTAAATATATAATCTTTATCCATTTAAATAAACAAGTTAAAGTTAACAGATGTCAATTTAATCTATGATCGATTTATCTCAAACAATATTGTTAAAAAAAAGGTTGATGATGGAGCGGTTTTAGTGAAATTTTTTCTTTTTTTTTTGTTTTGTCAAAATATAAAAGTCTTATTTAATATTTTTTTTCAATTTAATTTTTATTTATTTACTTGTTATTTGATTTGTTTTTTTATCATTTTTTATTTGTTTTTTTCTTTAATTTCTTCTTTTGTTAATGGTTTGATTTAATTGTTATATGGTCCTTATTATTTTAATTATTATTTTACTAATTAATTATTTTTTAATTTCATTATACGGTGTTTGATTTTAAAAAAATATATTAAATTTAGTTTATTTTTTTTATTTTTTTTGTTTTGAATTTTTTATTTAATTACTTGAGAATTTTATTTTGTTATTTTTTAAGAATTATAAGGTTAGTTTTAAGTTTATAACTAAGATTATGAATTTTGAATATTAACATAAATTGAATTTTCAATATATTTTTATACTTTTAAATATAAAATATCATATCTTTAATATTCTCGTGTATTAAAAAAAAATCTTCTAAGAACACTGGAATTAAGATATATTAAAAATTATAAGTTTATTAAAAAAAAAAATTTTAAGAACCTCTTATATATTTTTTAACATTATAAGTTTATTAAATTTTTTTTTTTTAAGAACCTCTTATATATTTTTTAACTAATTTTATAAATTTTAAAAACTCATAATTTTAATCCTTATTATAGATTTTAATTTATTTTTTTATCAACATAAATATCTAAGCCAGCTTGAGCATATTTTATTATAAAATTTTAAATTAATAAATATATAAATCTTTAATAATCTTAAAATTTATAAAAAATAAATTAATAACCCCCCAAAAAAAAATCTAATCCATTCATCTACAATCATTAAAATTATCTCGGTTCACTTTGAAAGCACAGAAAGAAAGCGTGGGGCATGGATTCCTCTTAAGATTTACAATAACATGATTGTACCTTAATACGGCTTAGTTTTGCTGGGGGGAATGGAATAAAAATATCTTGGAACCCTTTTCCTTTTGTGTCAGAAAATCTGGATTGGTCATGAGACACCAGTTATTTGAATGACTCAGGATGGTGCGCAATTTGTTTTTTTTTTTGAAAAATTCCGTGCGCCTGGGCAGCCCAAGCGCAGGGAATTTTAACCTGTCTTCGTGCCGGGCGCCAGCTCAGATATTTTTACCCTGAGCTGTCCAGTTCTACCCCGCCCATTCCTCAAGATATTTTTTCATCCCCTAGAATTGTGCACCTTGCAATTTTTTCGATGCAGAGGCTGCATGTCTTCTGCCTGCTCGTAACATCTCCACGCAAGTATATTTGGAAGGGTGAGTATGCAAATGTTACAATATTTTTTATTTAAAATATATAAAAATAATACTTTTTATATATTTAAAATTTATTTTTTATATCAAAATATTAAAACAATCAAAATACACTAAAAAATAATTTGAAATAAATGCTTTTTTATAAAAAAACAGGTTGAAATTTAATGTCAAGTATCCCCTTAAAGTTTGTCATCTTGAGTATTTGGTGTCCGGTGTCGTGAAAAGATTTATTTTTTAAAATTTTTTATTTAAAAATATATTAAAATAATTTTTTAATTTTAAAAAAATTGGTTTACACAACGTAAAAATAACTTGGTTATTTTATGGTTTAAATTTAAAAATACAAAATAGAAGCCTAAATAAAAGTGGTTCATGTTTTAATTATATAGAAAAACAAAAATCTAATAAACATGCTAATCAATTTTCCTACATGTGATTTTTGCAACTAGAAAAATCATTTATCACATAAATACAGAACATCTCTAAAAATATATGTAGATACTGAAAAGATACCATACCAGACAAACAAGGACGTGATATTAAAAGTTATGTTAAAAGTCTACCTAGAAATAGTTGCCGTAGAAATTCTAGGAATGAAGAAGGAAGGAAAGTATTGTAATAAAGAAGGAATACAAGCCATGGAGTCCGGATTCGAATTCCAGCTCTAGCAGTGGAAAAGAAGAGCTCATGACAAACATGGAAAAGCACGGCCCAAACACACTGACAAAGGATTCGTCCGGGAAGCTCTCGTGACTTACAGTGACAACCTGCACGCTTATACTTGAGATCTAGCTAGGTAGCTAGGACGAATAGGATCCACCGCCAGTGCTATAATGGAAGAAGTAGTACTACAGGTGTCATCTTTGATCTTTTTCTTTTAGCTTTGTTCATCCATATCGTGTACATGTCATGAACTTTATGCAAGCTTAGCTCAACTCTTTTGAGATGCTCAGGACAAAGGGGAAAAAGTTTGAGATATGTATCCTTTTTGGATCTCGATCGACCATAGATTTAGGTTCTCGATCTCCTCGTTTAATTGCTTAATTCGAGAGGATCATTTTTGTATTAAATTTAAACACGATTTTATTAGGTTGATCATCTTGTAGTGTCACCATGAGCTAAGATGTTGCGGACTAATTAACTCGCATGATTCATGCTACTGCAGGTAATTTCAGGTTCACGGTTTGTTGGGTGCAAATAAATTCTCTAATGAAGGTTTAGGTTTGGTAACGTGACGCCTTAATTGTACAGCAGCTAAGAATAAAGTAAGATTTTTCAAATTTTAATTTATAATTTAAGAGGTATAATTTAACTAGTTAAATTTTAGATTTGTTTTTTAAAAATTACTAGTTTAAATTCTACAAATCTTAGAATTGTTAAATATTTATATAATTGTTAATTTTAAAGTCTATGGAATTAGTTGAGATACATATAAACTGGTCTGAACATTCATATTAATAAAAAATTTTTTAAATTTTACGTTAAAGAATAAATATATTTCTTTCTTTTTTTTTCAAGTTATTTTTCCCTCGTAAACTATCAAGTGTAGTTACTATTTATATGAGAGAGAGAAAGAGGGGGGGAGGGTGAAGAAAATATCAAGGAAAATAAAAAAGAATCAAAACAGAAATTTCAAGTCTAATTTGGGACCTTAATTGGTTTTACTTTAAAATCAAGCATGGAAAACACGTTGGACAAATTTCAATTTAATTTATTAACCGGATAAAAAATCATGTTTATTTTTATTAAGAAGTGTTGGACTTGGACGACTTATCTATCTAATTTATAAATATATTCACAATTAGATCTTCCGCATCATATAAAGATATTCAATTCAGATAAATAAAGAGCGAGGTGTAT